>NW_025892191.1:0-3176 GCF_002878395.1 Capsicum annuum | reverse complement strand
ATAAATATATAAATATCATACACTTAGCCTCATTATACTATGAGATTTTCCCCAAGTATATTAGTTTGAATAGAATCTTCATTTTAGAAGATCAACTAAAAGATAAACGGGATTAAAATGGCAAATAGTATTTAATTTTATGAAATTTAAGAGAGAGAGAGAGAAAAGATACTTTTATATTATTCGCTTGAAATCCTTATGACACATTTTTATTAGGAAAAGAGAATACTTGCTTTTTAAAAAAAAAGTTGCGTATTTTCAAAACTCTTAAAGAAAATTATCAATTTTTTTTTTGAAGTAATATTCCATGATATCCAAACAAGCTGTTTTCCCTTTTTCCTTTATTTCACTCCTTGTTTACACCCAATGATCCAGGCGCCAAGCTTAAAGCCACAAATTTTGAGGCTCCTCTTATCGGTTACACTCTAGCTTACAAAATAACCATCTAGACGCTCCAAATTTTTCATTAAATATGAGTGTCGGGTGTCCACGTGACACAATAGAGACGAGTTTAAATGTTTAATCGCCAGTGCGACCAAGTTTAGGTATTTAGACATGCACCATCAAAGTTGCCAGCTGAGACCATAGAAAATGGTAGTAAGTAGTACTATTTTTTATAAGAAGAAAAAGAGAATCTGATCCAATTCTTTTAAAACTACTTTCTGGCTTTCTATCTCTTCTTCAGTCTACTACCACTGATTTTGTCTTAAGTCAGGGGTCTATTTGGAACGGCCTCCTTACTCACCTTTCAGATAGAGGTACGGACTGGGTTCATTCTACCCTCACCGGATCCAACTTTGTAGGAATACACTGACTGTGTTGTTGTTGTTGCTGTTGCTGTTGCTTATCTGTTCTTTCGAATAAAAAATGAGGATTGTTTAGAGGTATCAGTTATATATGTTTATCTCTGATTAGAGTGGTCTCTGTATTTTGAATGATTCAAACTTCAAATGTATGCTAGGTTGGTTTTGAATGGGGAGTTCTTTTGTGCAATTCAAATAAAATATGGATCTTTCTTTGAATATTTATGTATAGTAAAAGAATGAGTAAGCTAATTTTAAAGGTGAATGCAGGTTATTGGTATCAAAATAAGTACACTTTTCGAAATAAAATCTGAATTATATAGTCAACTTGATGTTTTACTTCAAAATCTACTATATTTCTCAACAATCAAAGTTCTAATATATTTTTCCTATTCATGTGTGTCACACTCCACCGAGGATCTAACAATGAGATTGTCACTTCATTTTTTAAACGGGCTCCCCACAATCCTAAAATCCAGGTTCTTTTGCTTTTGGCAGTAGGGTCTCATTAGCCGACATATGAACCACAACAAACATGCTTGGTCTATCTTCTAGACGCTTTTGCACACATAATAAACCCACTTGGATTGATCTTAAAACTTGAGAAATATCGCAAGAATTAGCTAGCTGGTCATCAATTAGCTCTAGTGACCTATCTTCTTTGTAAAGCTTCCAGGCCTGTTTGAGTTTAGATCATATGAATCATGACAAACTACTTCTGTTGTAAAGAAAGAGTTATTTGTGAAATGCAGAAAATACGGTGCTTACATGACCGAGAAGGTTAAGGTTGTGATCTTGATGGACAAATCATCTATTTCTTTTGCCACTCACAATCTCCAACATCAATACACCAAAGCTAAACACATCTGATTTTACTGAGAATATCCCATCTACTGCATATTCAGGGGACATATACCCACTGTGCCAAAAAACAACAATATCAAGAGAATTAAAGAATCGAGATGTCATATGAGAGTAATTTATATGATATTAAGGATTCTTACTATGTCTCAACCACATGGCGTGTTTTTGCTCCCATCTCATTTCCTGCAACACTTCTGGCCATGCCAAAGTCTGAAATCTTTGGATTCATTTCCATATATCTGATAAAACATTACTTTCTTTAATGTCTCTATGGATAATCCTTAGTCGAGAATCTTGATGGAGATACAAAAATCCAGGAGCAATTCCATTTATGATGTTGAAACGCTTTGGCCAATCCAGTAATATGCTCTTTGTTTGATATACAAAATAAGCTTTATGATTAGTTGTTTCTGTGAAGGTGCTTAGGCCTTAGGAGAATATGTGCACGTTATGTCAAGACAAAGAATTGTTACTAATTTTAGCTTGTATAATAGTTGAGGAATCCAACAAACTATGTACGAGTTCAGGCTTTTGTTAGGCATGTATTCATATATCAACATCTTTTCTTCCTCTTGTATTCAACAACCCATAAGTCTGACAAGATTTTGATGTTGAAGCTTGGATATATAGATAACTTTGTTCTTGAATTCATTAAGTCCTTGCATGGAAGTCCTTGAAAGCCTCTTCACGGCTATTTCCTGTCCCTCAGCCAGCATACCCTTGATGAAATAATCCAATATACATGTAATTTATTAAATTGTCACTCACATACATATATATCAATAACAACATAGCCAGTGAAATCACACAAGTGAGGTCTAGGGGGTAGAGTGCACATAGACCTTACCTCTACCTCATAGAGGTAGTGAGGCTCTTTCCAGAAGATCCTCGGCTCAAGTACAACAAATCAAAGTACATATGAAAGGGCAAAAAACGATAGTGAAGAAAACATTGCCACACTCTCACACACATACACACGAAAATGTGCACACACACACATATATATATATAAACAAATATCCAATCAATCTATACACCTGTGTGGCTGTGCCGAAATCTTGTTGGATCGATAAAGGGGTAGCAGGATTTTGAAGATGTAAGCAACATAATAAATTTGCAGTGTTACCTTGTAAATGGGTCCAAATCCACCCTCTCCAATCTTGTTGTGGATTTAAAAGTGTTAGGATCGAGAATCCCAGATAGTGCGGAATTAAACAAAGTAATCAATTGAAGACGATAATAACGATAAGTTGAGAAAATAAAGAAGTCACAAATTTAATGTGGTTCGGTCAACTTGATCTATGTCCACAATAAAAATGAGAAGCAACTTTACTAAACACCAACGGAACAAAAGAGAGTACAAAAGTACAAAAGAGAGCACAAAATTAGAGTAATTAAATACTCAAATATCCCAAATACCCAAAAGAATAACCTCACAAATTTCACTCAAAAGAAGAGGTTCACTCAAAGTATTTCCCAACACAACTCTCTCACAAATACTCTCTACAA
>NW_025892190.1:0-1589 GCF_002878395.1 Capsicum annuum | reverse complement strand
TGTTCCTTTTGGCTTACTATGTAGTATTCTTTTGTTCGTCTACTGAATATGTTTTTTATTGTTGGTATTTTAAATATTTTTTCTACAATTAGGTCTAACTCTTTTCCTTTTATTTCTTCAAATATATCACTGTCAAATATTACTTTTTGGTCAGTTCCTTCTTCGTTTAAGTATTCCTCTTTTGTGATTATTTTTATTTCTTCTTCAGTCATTATTTATACTTTCGTCTAATTCACTATCTATTTCATTATCTATCTCATTTTCCAAAATTTCATATATACTTTCGTTACTTTCTAATTCGTAATCTATATAATCTATTTGCATATATTCTCTATTTTCTATCGTTATTTCTGATATTTGTTTATTTTTTAGGTTTCTTGGTAATTTACAATCTCTAACTAAATGTCCTAATTTTCCACAATTATAACAAGTACATTCTTTTATAGATTTCTTTCTCCTATATGGTCTTTTATGTTTATAATTTTTAACATAATATCTTTTTCTTGGTTTCTTATACTTATATTTTGATTTTTTGTATTTCTTATATTTCTTATGTCTTTTTCTTTTCTTATAATATTTCTCTTCACATCCAAATTGAGGTGCTATTTTATCTTTGCAACATGCTAAATTTCTTATTAATGTTTTTTCCATTTTAATTTCTTCTCTATATTTTTCACATAGATTTCAATACCATTGTTGTAAAAATTTTATTCTTGCTCCTAGAGTATCTACTATTTTTGCTTCATCCCAACCTTTTATTATTTTTGAACTAAATGGTTCAGGTAATTTCCTAAAATATAATTTTCTTATTTCTTTACTTTCTTCTGTATTATATGTTCCTTTATAATAATATTCTTTAAATGCGCAAGTATATTCATCAACCACTAATATCTTTGCTCAAAACTATCAGATCTATGGAAGATTAATGAAGTAGTAGTTCCAATCGACTTGGGAGAAGAGTTTTACACACTCAAATTATCACTTGAAGAAAGTCAAAGGAAGATCCTGCGTGAAGGCCCATGGTTCATTGCGGGTTCGTATATCTCAATAAGGCAATAGGAACCCAACTTTAGACCCGATAAATCCAAGGTCACATTCACTGCAATCTTGCTTAGACTGCCTTTTATACCAATCAAATTTTATGATAAAACAATCTTAGAATAGATTGGGGGAATAATTAGGAATCGATTTGTGTACCTCCTCTACCCTAAGAGAGAGATACGCATGATTCTGCATGCAGGTACAATTGGAAAAACCTGTGCGCACCTCTATTAGGATAGGACACCATAATCAGTAAATTTTCTATGAAGGTGATGGGATTTTTTGTACAGGTTGTGGCATGCTGGGACACACATTAGGGAATTGTGGGTTTCGATCTACAACATCAGACAACCAAAAGAGACACCAGGAAGATCCAATACGTACAATAACGAATGTGCAAATGGCATGTTCAGAATTGAATGAATGGAGAACTATCTCCTTCACAAAGAAGAAAAGGAACCAATCAAAGGTGAAACAGAAACCTCAATCCCAAAATCCAAGTAAAAAGTATCTCTCAATTCAAACATCAATGTAGAAATGTTGATGCC
>NW_025892189.1:162044-173388 GCF_002878395.1 Capsicum annuum | reverse complement strand
GATCTCCTTGAACCTAGCTCTTGGGATCTCCAGTCTGCTAGGTAGAGTTACCGTCATGCTGACTTGTCCTAGGCCTTAAACCCATTCCCTTGGATGTTCTTTCCATTTCTTCTCTAGATAGGCCTTTTGTAAGTCGATCCGACACATTATCCTTTGACTTTACATAGTCTATAGTGATAATTTCACTAGAGAGAAGTTCTCTAACGGTATTATGTCTTCGTCTTATATGACGAGATTTACCATTATACATCATGATCCCTGCCCTACCTATTGTTGCTTGGCTATCACGGTGTATACATACTGGTGCCACTGGCTTGGGCCAATACGGAATATCTTTCAAGAAATTTTGGAGCCATTCTGCTTCTTCACCGGCTTTATCTAATGCGATAAATTCAGATTCTATTGTAGAGCGAGTGATACAAGTCTGTTTGGATGATTTTCAAGAAACTACTCCTCCACCGATAGTAAATACATATCCACTTGTGGATTTTACTTCGTTCGATCCGGTGATCCAATTTGCATCACTATATCCTTCAAGTACAGTAGGATATTTATTATAATGCAAAGCATAATTTTGAGTGTATTTAAGATACCCTAAAACTCTTTTCATTGCCATCCAGTGAGTTTTGTTGGGATTACTCGTGTACCGACTCAATTTACTGATAGCGCATGCTATGTCTGGTCGTGTACAATTTATTATATACATTAAACATCCCAATACTCTTGCGTACTCCAATTGCGAGTCACTTTCACCTTTATTCTTTCGAAGTGCAAAGCTCGCATCCAATGGAGTCTTGGCAATACCAAATTCCATATACTTGAACTTGTCAAGTACCTTTTCGATATAATGAGACTGTGACAATGCCAACCCTTGTAGAGTTCGATGGATTCTTATACCTAAGATACATCTGCAACTCCAAGGTCCTTCATATCAAACTTGCTCTCGAGCATTCATTTTGTTACATTTATGTCAGAAATGTCTCTACTGATAATCAACATATCATCCACATATAAACATACAATGACTTAGTGATTTGGAGTGTCTTTAATATAAAAACATTTATCACATTCATTTATTTTAAATCCGTTTGCCAACATGGTTTGGTCAAACTTCGCATGCCATTGTTTTGGTGCTTGCTTTAGTCCATATAATGACTTAATAAGTTTACACACCTTGTTTTCCTTTCCTAGAACCACAAAACCCTCAGGTTGTTTCATGTAAATTTCTTCCTCCAAATCTCCATTTATGAATGCAGTTTTTACATCCATTTGATGAATTTGAATATCATATTCCTCCGCCAAGGCAATTAACATTCGAATCGAGGTTATCCTTGTTACTGGTGAGTATGTATCAAAGTAATCAAGGCCTTCCTTTTGTTTGAAGCCTTTTACTACAAGTCTTGCCTTGTATTTATCAATAGTACCATTCGTCTTCATTTTCCTTTTGAAGATCCATTTAGAACCTAAAGGTTTATTTCCAGGAGGAAGGTCAACCAATTCCCATGTATGGTTGTTTAAGATTGAATCAATCTCACTATTGACTGCCTCTTTCCAAAAGGATGAGTCTGACGAAGACATCGCTTCTTTAAATGTTTGAGGCTCATTTTCTAAGAGAAATGTTACAAAATCTGACCCAAACAAAGTTGACGTTCTTCGACGTGTACTACATCTTGGATTTTCTTCATTATGTACATTCTCACTTGGTTCATCTCGAGGTCGTTTAGATCCTCCTCTAGACTGTTTATGTCTAATTTTATACGGGTAAATATTTTCAAAGAATTCAGCATTGTCTGATTCAATTACCTTATTTGCACTAATATTCGGATGTTCAGATTTATGAACCAAAAATTGACATGCTTTACTACTTTTAGCATATTCTATGAACACGCAGTCCACCGTTTTAGGTCCTATCTTAACCCTTTTAGGTATAGGAACTTGTACCTTTGCTAGACACCCCCACACTTTGAAAAATTTCAAGTTAAGTTTCCTTCCTTTCCATTTTTCGTAAGGAATTGATTGTGTCTTACTATGGGAAACCCTATTGAGTATACGATTGGTCGTAAGGATAGCCTCCCTCATAAGTTTTGCGGTAAGCCAGAACTTATAAGTAAGGCATTCATCATTTCCTTCAAAGTTTGGTTTTTTCTTTCCGCAATTCCATTTGATTGAGGTGAATACGGGGTCGTAGTTTGATGGATTATTCCATTCTCTACACATATTTGTGCAAAGGGAGATTCATATTCTCCGTTCCTATCACTTCTTATCATTTTGATCTTTTTATCTAACTGATTTTCAACTTCATTTTTATATTGCCTAAACGCATTTATTGTTTCATCCTTACTATTTAGCAAGTAGACATAACAATATCTGGTGCAATCATCAATAAAAGTTGTGAAATACTTTTTCCCACCATGAGAGGGTGTTGACTTCATATCACAAATATTAGTGTGTATTAAGTCTAAGGGATTGGAATTTCTTTCAACGGAGATTCCACACACGTTTGACACTTTGATTTATTGCACTCAAAGTTTGGGAAAACTTCTAAGTTAATCAATTTTCATAACATTTTGTAATTAACATGGCCTAAACATTCATGCCATAAATCATAAGACTCAAGTAAATAAGACGAATTCAAACTTTTATTCATTTCAACAGTCATTACATTCATCTTATAAAGGCCCTCCGTGAGATAGCCTTTTCCTACATACATTTCTCCTTTGCTAACTACAATTTTCCCAGAAATGGTTACACATTTGAATCCATTCTTATCTAGAAGTGAAACATAAATTAAGTTTCTACGTAACTCTGGAATATATAGCACATTATTCAGTGTCAATACCTTGTCGGAAGTTATCTTTAGGCAAATTTTTCCTGTTCCCTCCACCTTAGCAGTAGCGGAGTTGGCTATGTAAAGCATTTCTTCTACTTGAGTCGGAGCAAATGACGAGAACAACTCTTTGTTTGCGCAAACATGGCGTATGGCACCAGAATCCATCCACCATTCGTGTGGATTCCCCACCAAGTTGCATTCCGTGAACATAGCACACAAATTATCATATTCTTTGTTGGACTCAATCATGTTCGCTTGGTCCTTTTTCTTACCTTTCTTTGGGGCTTGACAATCTGTGGACTTGTGACCAATTTTGCCACAATTGAAGCATTTTTCCTTGAACTTTTTCTTGGGTTGATTGCTTCCATGTTTAACTTTCTTTCTTTTCTTCGAGTTGTTTTGGCCATCTTCTACAATATGTGCTCCACTCATTGTAGAATTTCCCTTTGACCTTCTTTCGGCAGCTTTATTGTCCTCTTCAATACGAAGACGGACGATAAGATCTTCAACGGTCATCTCCTTGTGCTTATGCTTTAAGTAGTTTTTGAAGTCTTTCCACAAAGGTGGTAGCTTCTCAACTATTGCTAAGCATTATTCACAATTAAACCTACAAAACAGTTTATGTGAGTTTTAAGAACATTTTTAATTTGTTCAACTACGGTATTTTTCAACAATATACCTTCTGCTAGGAGATCATGTATGATGACTTGCAAATCTTGTATTTAAGAGACAACAAATTTTTTATCAATCATTTTGAAGTCCAGGAACCGTGCAACAAGGAATTTCTTAATTCCCGCATCCTCTGTTTTATATTTCCGTTCAAGTGCCCCCCACAGTTCCTTTGATGTCTTGGTTCCGCTATAGACATTATAGAGTCCGTCTTGAAAACCACTCAAAATATAGTTCCTGCAAAGGAAATCTGAATGTTTCCAAGCTTCTACAATAACGAAGCGGTCTTTGTCTGAGGTTCCCTCGGGCACCTCGGGAGCGTCTTCGCTAGAGAACCGTTGTAGACATAAAGTGGTGAGGTAAAAGAACACCTTTTGTTGCCACCACTTGAAGTCAATGCCAAAAAATTTTTTGGGCTTCTCCGCCGGTGCCATCGTTGGCGGAGCATTTGTGCGACTTGATGTCGCAATATTATTTGCCCCCATAGACGTTGTCGCATCCATCATTTGACTTTCAGTTGTCATTTTTCCTATTACCATAAGATATAAAAATTAACATTTTTCAAAATACTATTAATAAAGTTAAATAACTTTAAACTCTTCTTCTTCTTGTTTCTAGTTAACGATGAAGTTTTTTTACTTCGAATCATCAACCGAGTGAACCTTAACTTGTGATGAAGATTTTATGTCTTCTAATCACTAGTTAAATTCAAGCGGAGTAGAAAGCCTAAGCTTTAATCTCCAAAAACAAACAATACAGATTCTGTAAAGTTATTCCTTAAGATTGTTATTTTCCACAAACGGGTACGTAGAATCTGTATAATAGAATAAAAACTTCAACTCGAGTTCAAGTATGAACAAGAACACAACGAAGTGGAACAAATACCCTCAACACAAGATCAAAATGATCTTTACAAGAGGTGTATTTTATATTTCAGAAATATAGATGAAACAGAAATTGTTAAGGCCAAGTCGTCCGAATTCACAAACTTTTCTTAAGGAATAATTCCCCTCACTGTACCCTAGGTTATGGAATCTTCCTCCCAGGATAAAATGGCCTTCAATCCGACTATAGCGGTACCTCAAATAGGTGGATTCTTCAAACACACTCACGATTTGAATGATCACACTTAGAGTATTTTTAAGAAGAAGAAGAAGCTTGTAATTCTGAAAATTTTTCTCTGTGTCCTAAACCTGTGGATGAAATCAGGTTTATATAGCCACAAGATGCCCCTTTGAAAAGGTGGCAATGGTTCAATCTTAAAGGTGTGTCTATTCTAAAAAATTACGTGACAGCAGTATTTCATTAGTTCTGACCTAGTGTGCAGTATTTTACTGCAACAGTGCACCTTTTCACGAAATAATGGCACCATTTTGATGAAGTGTTGCAGCAATTCATGAAGCAGTGTACCATTTCACTTGAACCAGCACCTGTTCCTGCGTTTCTGCATGCATCAGAAAACGTTTCAGCATTCCGCGATGAAACATCACTGTTCGCTGAAACAGTGCAAACAGTGGCATCTGTATGCATGTATGGAGTCGAAAACATTGTGCAGAAAAATTCTACTATGTTTCCCTTTGGCATTTTTTGGAATTCAAATAAAATTTGTCTAAAAAATAGATCTCATCGATCGATCATTTTCTGATACTGAAGCCGAAGCCGAGCCGAGCGAGTGATGACAATGGCGCGAGGCATCTCTTATTTCTTGCCTCACTTGCCATGTGGATTAAGTATTCATCATTATAAATACTCCAAAGTTCTATTCTCTTACCAATGTGGGAGAATTAGTGAACTTTTCAATTTGGAAGTACACCTTCTAAATTGGTATCTCCTTCTTCCATCATTTTTTTCCTCTCCATTTTTCCATTCACACCTTTTCATTACTATGAACCCAACATATTTATTAGCCAACCTCCCTATTTTTCATCTTGAATAGTAACCGCATTAAAATCTCTCCCTAAAAATTAGGGCCCAATACAGTTGTCACTAATATTCTTAAGTTCATTCCACAAAATATTCCTATTGGAAATAAACACTTGTGTAAATAATACTAAGAAGCCAGGGTTTTTGATTTTGGTATACCTGTACAGTAGCATGAATTTCTTGATTAGATTGCCTCACTTGGGTGAGATTAACCAGATTATTTTGCTAGAAAATCATGATTCCCCCCGCCCCCCACCTCCAATATCAGAGTCTCAAGCATCCTAGAAAAATGCAATTCATCCTTAAGACTAGTGTGGTCAAACAATCTAGTTTCTAACTGAGCCATAATGCAAGGGCTATACATGTTGATAGTTTCCTTAAGAATTCTTTTTGTATCATTATTCTCTGTACATCTAATGTTCTAAATTATAATAGAATAAGTAAAATGCATGGGTGCAGAAGTAAGGTTTAGGGATAGATAACAAGACCTCATGGTTGGGATGACAACTACTTCCAGCCTTGCAACCGTTAGATTAATTGGGGGACGAATATCTACTGAGCATTTCTTGAAATTTTCCAGGCAAAGGTATATGTACTTTTTGTCTTCCTCCGCTGGAAATAACATAAGGGTGACTCTTTTTAGATTTGAAATTTTGGTGAATGATGATTGATTTTTCTCTACTTCCATATTTTCCAAATGCTCCTCCAGTGGTTGATTATACCCTTGCTGGGGGTTTGGACCATTTTGAGACTGTGAGATGGATTATTAAGCTATCCATGGAAAAACATCAAGTTTTCCAGTATTGTCTCTATATCTGGGAAGAAAGGTAGATCTTGTTCCATCGGTTCCACAATTGGATTGAAGTAAGGTGGTTGATTCCAAATGTGCTACATGTTATTGAACAAAGTTGGTGCTAGTGCAACTGACTAAGGGTCGAGAATATTGCTCAACCAAATATAGTTGGAGTGGTTGTCCATGGTTAGTCCTATCCCCTCTATTATCAAGTGATCTAGGAAGTTGGGGTTTTTGATAATGGTTATCATCTCCCTCCCCTCTACATCTAGCCTACACAATTTTGGCTTGGCCCTGTAAAGATTATTCTAGACAAGTGAGTAAAGGCTGGTATGGTGGTAGTGCTGGGTGGTATTGACTATTGACCATCGTGTTGTCGTTGTTCAGAAGAAAGGGGTGATTGTTCATCCTTGTTATTGGACGTCGGAGAAAAGTAGTAGCTTGATACTTCTGTTTCGGAGTGAGAGTGATAGAAGAGGGTTCATGCTTATTGGAGTTTAAGTCGGATATATGGGGGTTGGAAAATCTAGGGAATGATTGAGAATCTATATCTTGGGTTGTGTTATTCAAGTGATTGGGTGACGCTATTTGAAGTTATTCATCATTAGTCAATGTGGTTAAATAATCTGTTTGAGATTTTGTTTCCTCCATTTGGCTAAAGTCAGATGTCAAGTGTTCTTCAATTTTTTGTCACAGGAAGAAATTATAGAGGTGTCCATATGCAATATTTAGGGTTTGATGGTAATGGTTTGAACTAAAATCATGGGTGTGAGAAGTTTCTTTCGACATGTCATTGATTTTAACACTTCTCGATGGAATCATAGAATTTAAAATTTCACTTTTTTCCCCACAAATATCAAATTTACTTTGATCATTGGAGGAAATTATTGTGGCGTAATTATGAAGTGATTTTTCAGAAGATAAATAGAGTCCTTTATTAGTATAATTGAAGAAAGGTTTCTGCTGAGGGAATGGAATTAGCATTTAATAAGTTGACTTTAGGTTCATAATTAGATTGAGGTAATGAGTAAGTAGATTACCTGGGCCTCCTTGGAGATGATAAGAAATTTGGCAACTGATTCATGTTTTACCTGTAAACTTTTTGGCTGGAATTTTCTTCTTGAAAATTATACAATATGCCATTCATTTTTACCTTACATAGGCTTTTTATCCATTGGCTCTAAGTCCTTTTTACGTGCTATGAAGGTACAATTCAATTGGGTATGGCCTATCCTCCCACATAGGTTGCATAGTTGTCCGACTCCCTCATACCATATCTCTTGTTAGTGTGAACTAATCCACGGGAACCTTTACAGGGCACTGTAACAGGACCTCTATACATAACCTAGCATACTTCCTTCTTAGAGTTGCACTTATGCATACATCAGTTTTGAGGAGTTTACCAATTAATATGCTATCATAAAGCTCCATTGATAACTAAGATAATCAAACTCAAATTGTCGTTTTCGTCTAAATGACATCTGAAGCTACAAAATTAGGAACTTATTTTTAAAATGAAAGATAGTGGTCAGCGATGAACCAACGACCCAGATCGAGGACCCAAATATAGCACTCTATTAAGATTTTCCTGTTTGGCAATTTTGATGATGAAGAAATCACAAGCTAAGTCAATTAGACACAGGTCCTCAGTTATTTGCCATAGTAGGCTTTATTTCTCCTTTAATTGATGATGAATCATTTTTTTTCTTGTAATTTGATGATAACGGAATATCTCCATTGTGAATACATTCGAGCTCTATCATCCTCTATTAAGCCAATTCGTTTCATGTGAGATTGAAGATCTTCATTTTTTTACCATCAACATATCACTGTCTACTATGTTGTTTAATACTAGTTCTTTTTTAATTAACTTCTCTTAGTAAGTTGGCGTGGGGGTGGAGATCCTACGTATTTGTGTTAATATCAGGGATTTTTGAAAGGAATGTGCTTTAGGTTCTCAAGGTTGTTGATTTTGTCAACTTCAATGTCCACGGCGTTGCTGAATTTAAAAGAGAGAAGTTGGAGCGTTTAGTCTAGAGAGTGGGGGCAAGTAAATGGATATTAAAAATGTATTTTTAATACCAATTTGATATATTCAATATCAATTTTATCTAGTGTATCTAATTTTACTTTGATATAACAAATATCAATTTCACACCGTATATTCAAGTATATGTATTTTGCATCAAGATAAATATATCTACCATTAAATATGCACTAATACATTCGTCAAATAAGCTAGTATGCAGTATATCTATGCATAGACAAATAATTGAAAGAGGAAGAAGAAGAAAAAAAATACATAGTTTTCCCTTTCTTCACTAGTAAAAAAATATACAATAAGAAATTTTCATCATCTCGCAAATATGAAGAAAATAAAAAAACTAAAAAAAATAAAAGACGAGGACTAGTTGCCAATCAATTTGAGGTACTTGAGAAAAAAGGAGATCAATTATCGTGTGATGTAGACTTGGCTTCCAGCATCAAGAAACCAAGAACATTCGCTTGATCTATGTAGTCATGAATGGAGAAAGACGATCATATATACCCATTATATATATGAAAAATCTAAAATATAATTTTCTCATTCGTTTTTTAATACAAGATGGAACGTGCTTAGGAAAATGGGAGAGAAAAAGGAAAAAAACATGTTTGTAGGAAGTTTGAGTGGCACACAACCTCGAGTTTGGCATATAGCCTTAAGTTTGGCACACAGCCTTAGGTTTGGCACACAACCTCATGTTTGACACACAACCTTAAGTTTGGCACACAGCCTCAAGATCATCAATATCCGTAACTCTTCTCCGACACGTTCCTTTGGAGATGGTCCATAAAATCCAATACTGATACTAATATGCAGTATTCCATCATTTTCAGTACACATGCATAACATAAGACATAAATTAAGTACACATATATGACAACAAGTATATATAAAATAGTAAAACGAACAAGTGAAATGATGCGTATGATGACATGAGAATGACGATGCAATGCTCACAATCATTCAAAATGAGTATTTTCACAATCAATCCACGTGATGTATTTTCACATCTAATCCATATGATGTATTTCTACAACCATATGTGTCAATATCCACTCGTTATTTCCATTTCATTCATGAATTTTCATATGTCTCATATACCAACAAGTATGAATATATCACAATACAACAATGGTATCATATTAGGTATTTCAACAATACAGTACAATTATTCACATGTATTTAGGGCTATCAACATCACATAGGACTTTACACAGTCACACACATCACATAATATCTTAATTTCGATAATTACATCACATATAGGCCCCATACTGGCACAACACATAAATAGCCATTTTTCATGATTAGTTCTCACCCTTAACATGCATTTTGTATCATCATTTACTATCCAGCACAGTTTGAAAGAGTTAAGTCATAACCTACCTCAAAGACCGAAACTGGTCCGCTGCACTTCGAACCCACGACCTTACTTTTCATGAACAATCCCGAACTCCACTAAAAACATCGAATATGAAATTTACGCGTCAAAATCAACAACACCCATATTGACTATTCTTGGTTCGAGGTCAAAACGGATTCCCAAAATGGATTTCCAAAAAAGAAGGACAAAATCGAAACTTTACTTCAAAAAATATTCCTCATATTTTTAGGATTCTACAGCTGAAAATTCAAGTCAAAACGAGTAAAAAACGAGGTTCAAATTGAAGAAAACCCATTTTTAAGCTTTATCGACTAAAATTCTTTGAAATCCGGGTTAAAATAAAGAATCAGAGTTGTTTTAAGGGTTAAATTGATGAAAAACTAGTGATTATAAGATAAAAATATTATTCAAGTGCAAAAAAGTGAAATTAAGGTTTAAAATAAAGCCCTAAGATTTTTGAATTTTGAGAAATTAATCAAGAAATTACTAAGAAAATGGTGAATTCTTACCTTAAATCCGTAGTAAAATCAAGAAATAGGTGTTAATCTAGCTTCCCAATCTCCTACAAACTTTATTTTTAACCTCTCACACTATTTTAGAGTTTAACTCCCAAAATACTGGATGAAAAATAAACAAAATGGGCCAAAAGGGGTAAAAAAAACTATTGTATTGCAGATTTTCTGCAATATTTAGTGCAGATTTTTTCCTTAAGTCGAAACGGACTTCGACGGAGTGTCCGGTATTCGTTCGGAATTCGATATACACAAACGAACTATGCAACCATACCATATTCAATGTTCCGGATGAGTTGGTGAAGTCATATTTTTGAAAAAATGTTATTTTTACAAAATTGACCCCCGAAATTCGAAATCACAATTTTCCAAATCGAGGATCGAAATGAGATTTAAAAGTCGTAAAATCATATCAAATATGCTAAAACCCTAAAATCGACATGCCGAATCTACTGGCAAAGTCGGATTTTCCATCCGAGGTTGTTTCAACCAAATGTGGATCCCACACTCATATTTTCAATTTTCCAACTTTTCGATCATAGGTCGAAATGAGCTCGAGTGTACCGGAACCCGAAACAAAGGTATACCCAGCCTAAATCGATATTAAGGAGTTGTTAGGGCAGTCCGTTAGGCCATCCATCGCACGGATCAAAAGATATTGTCATAAGTCTAAAATAAAGCTCTCGAAGCCATCAAAAATCACAATATCGAATAAATGATATCAAAATGTATCGAAAACCATGTCAATCACTCCCACGCCCTAGAAATACCATAATGCAACTATGGGGAGAGATAAAACAGTCAAATCACATAAAATCACAAATTTTACATATTTCATTAAATTTTTAGATTGTTACATTTGGGTAGAAGGAGCTGATTTAGGGGATAGTTTGAGCGATATAAGAGGATTAAGATTAAAAATTAGAGAAGTGTGTTTGAAGTACAATCAACTAGGAAATAATAATTGTGTAATTTACCAAAAGTAGCATGCGGTTTGGTAGTTACACTAAGGATGTTTGCTTCTTTTTTTTTTTCGAGTAAAACAGTTCATTGTACTGCTTCATATTCATAATATGTTGCAAATGTCCATAAAACACCGTTGCATCAGTTTTCGAAAATATAAAATCCCAAGAAATTCTGTCTAGAGAGGAGATAGAGTCTTTAGTTAGATTATGAGCTATAACATTCC
>NW_025892189.1:153822-159044 GCF_002878395.1 Capsicum annuum | reverse complement strand
TATATATATATATAAAATAAGTTTTACCTTATATTTATCATTTACGTTCACATGATCAAAATTTATATTCTATTAATAATTATTATTCATGATTTTTTTTATTTTATTGCTTTTTTATTTGTTTTTTTATTCTTGAATTCTTAAATTAGGAAAATCATTTATCTCAATTATTTCATTTTCAGATTTTTGAAATCATTCCTTATGTTAGAATTAAAATTATTGCATAAAAAATATCT
This sequence comes from Capsicum annuum, assembly GCF_002878395.1. Classification (NCBI taxonomy): domain Eukaryota; kingdom Viridiplantae; phylum Streptophyta; class Magnoliopsida; order Solanales; family Solanaceae; genus Capsicum; species Capsicum annuum. The sequence goes on along the minus strand of NW_025892189.1, from coordinate 158,808 downwards.
TCTTCCAAAAATTCTTTACTTTCATGTACTCTCTTACCCTTTTATAGAAAATTATAGTAATCAATGTAGTAAGTATTGCTATTAAAAAGGTAAGTAGCAATAGTAATAATTATTTACTCCATTTTCAAATTTTTGAAATCATTCCTTGTATTAGAATTAAAATTATTGCATACAAAATATCTTTCCCTAAAAATTCTTTATTTTCATGTATTATCTTACCTTTTTTTTTTTGAAAATTATAGTAATTAATGTAGTAACTATTGCTATTAAAAAGGTAAGTTAACAATAGAAATAATTCTTGGTATTTAAGAGATAAATTTCATTGATAATAAATATTAAAATATAAAAAGTCATGACATTTAATTATATTTGTCATATATCCGTTATGCATTGTAGTTACATATATACTTACGCGATAAGAAGCATTTTATAAGTGTAAAAATTTAAATTAAAATATCTGTGTTCTCTCTTATTATATACTTTCTCAATCTCAAAATAGTTGACATGTATAGAATTTGCATAACTTTTAGGGATAATACCCACGAAAATATCTGAACTGTGATCGAATTTTCAGTTGAGCATACTGAACTTTGAGGGGGTTGACTTTTTTTTTTTGGTATTTTAATGGCATATATCTGCCAACTTTTACATGTGTGTAATTCATGCGCATTGGGCGCGTGATAGTGATAAAAATCATTATAAAACCTTATTTTATGGTCAGAAATCCCCTCAATTTTTTAATAAACAATAATTTTTATATTTTTTTATTTATTTTTCATTTGTATCTTCTTCCTCTTCTCTCTTCTTTCTTTCTTTCTTTCTTTCTTTCTTTCTCTCTTTCTTCTCTTATCTTCAATGGTGCTCCTTCCTCTTCTCTCTTCTTTCTTTCTTCTCTTCAATGGTGCTCTATTAGTGCTCCATTGTTGAATTGGAATTGGGTCATCTTCAACACACCCAATTCAATTACATCAATTTGAACCAATTTCAAAACACACACACACCAAATGGGTCATCCTTCAATTCCACCAAAATAGCAAAATTAAACCACCATTACCACCACCAACCAACTTTCAAGAATTAGGAATCAAGATTTTGATAAAAAGAACTTATCACCACCAATCAACTTTCAAGAATTAGGAATCAAGATTTTAATTTAAAAAGCTTGTTTGGGAATGAAGCTTTATCTCCATTCACACAAAAAAAATACGGTATACCTCAAATGGTTACAGTTGCCATTATGCTAAAAAGAAAAATACGATTTTGGCCTAAAGCAATGAAATCGCCGATTTGGTGAATTGTTACAAACTCAAATGAGACTCAAATCTTTTCCAGTTGATATTATCCATAGTTTTATTCCCTTGGAGTTTGGAGTGTTTGTTCTGTGAAAATCTTTTCCAGTTGATAGTCATTATAGAGCTTGTATGTTTGTGGAAACTGATACAAAGAAACTTCAGTGGTCAAGTTTTGATTTACTATGGTTGTTTCAAGAAAATAAAAGCCAAATTTGAAGAATTAGAAATCAAGATTTTAGTGAAAAAATGATGAAAAATGATGGAAATTGATGAAAAGAATAAAAATGGAGAACAAATTAAATAGAAATTAATTTTAAATAAAAAATACATGTGTCAATATCAGATTGACGCATGTATTACACTTTCTACTCCAAAACTGGATATAGCGTTTGGGGGGAAGTAATAATTTTATTTTTAAAAAGTTTAGGGGGGTAATAGGATCCCCGCAAAGTTCAGTATGCTCAACTGAAAATTCGATCAAAGTTCAGATATTTTCGTGGGTATTATCCCTAACTTTTAATGAATAATTAATTAGAAGTGTGATTTAATTAATATATTTTTTTTATTAATTATTTAATCCTTATCTATAAAGAAATTAAGAGAATATAAATAGAAGATGAAGTAAAAATAGTGAATGTCAATCTAAAGAGATTATTAAGAAGGAAAAGATTGATTTCGAGGAGAATGAAAGAAATGAATAAGTTTAAAACGAAAAAACAAAAACAAAATGAGCAAAGAGAGAAAAATAAGAAAGAAAAGAAAATAAATTTTACATAATTTCTAATTGTGGCTCCATCATCCTTGGTCCATTGTGAATCATGATCAAGATTTTTAGGGATGAGATTCAAAAAAAAAATACAAAAGAAGGTAGTAAACACTAAAATGAAAGTCTCTCTGTCTCTCTCTCTCTCTATATGTATGTATGTATGTATGTATGTATATATGTATGTATGTAAGTATGTATGCATGTATGTATGTATGTATGTGTGTGTGTGTATTTATATAGATAGATTCATAAAATATAGGCCAAATCCATCGATAGACACTCAAACTTGTTGCGAAAATTCACTTAGACTCCTAAACTAAGGCCTGTTCCTACTAGACCCCTAAATCCCCTAATTTTATTCCAATTGTATATTTTTTGCCTATGTGGCACTGCGCGTGCAGTGCCATCGTGGGAGACGCATGAGGAGCATTTTTTTTTTTTACTAATTTACAAATAAAAAGTTGCCAAGTGGCATTGAGGGCCCCAAAATTTTTTTAATAACAAATTTTCTTTTTTTTAAACACTAAAGGCCCCAAAAAGCATTAGAGGGCCCCAATTTTATTTTTTAATTAAACTGAATTTAAAAAAAATCTGTTTTTTATTTTCATCTTTTAAAATTTTTTATAATTTCTTTTTAACAATTAGTTTTTTATTTTTATTTTTTAAATAATTTCATAATTACTTTTTCATAATTTGGATCTTCAATGCCATTTATTATTTTCATTTTTAAGAGTTTTATAATTTTTATAATAATCAATTTTTTTATTTTTTAAATAAGGTTTTAATAGTTTATTCCATTTTTTTAAAAAATTTTATAATTTCAGTTTAATAATTAGTTTTTTATTTTTATTTTTTAAATAATTTTATTATTATTTTTTCATAATTTGGATCCTCAATGCCATTTTTTATTTTCATTTTAAAAAGTTTTATAATTTTTTTAATAATTAATTTTTTATTTTTTGAAATAATTTTTTAATAATTTATTTCGTTTTTTAAAATTTTTTTATAATTTTTTTAAATAATCACATTTTTATTTTTATTTTCATAATAATTTTATAATTATTTTTCATAATTTTGATCCTCAATGCCATTTTTAATTTTCATTTTTATAAGTTTTATAATTTTTTTTAATAATTAAACTTTTATTATTTAAATAATTTTTTAATATTTTATTTTATATTTTAAAAAATTTTATATTTTTTTAAATAATCAGTTTTTTATTTTTATATTTTAAATAATTTTTTTTCATAATTTATATCCTCAATGACATTTTTTATTTTCATTTTAAAAAAATTTTATAATTTTTTTAATAATTAATATTTTTTTTAAAAAATTAATAATTTATTTCATTTTTAATTTTTTTTATAATTTTTTTAAAATAATTAGTTTTTTATTTTTATTTTTTAAATAATTTTAGAATTATTTTTTAATAATTTTCTCAATGCTATTTTTATATACTTTTTTAAAAAACATTATAATTAATTTTTAATAATTATTGGACCTACAATGCCGCGTGTCCGCTTCCAATTAGCTGATTTTCCAAATCGCGTGTGTGCAACACACACTTTGACCTTTTTGCTGATAGGAAAAAAATGCCAATTGGAACCAAATTGGGAGGTTTAGGGGTTTAATAGGTACAAGTCTTAGTTTAGGGGCATAAGTGAATTTTAGGGACAAGTTTGAGGGGCTATCGATGGGTTTGACCTAAAATATATATTTTCTTGGTCCATTTGAATAGTGTAGTACCGTTATGACTTATGGTATTTTATATTTTCATAAAATTTTATTATGATTTGAATTTGTTATCTTTGTTTTAAAAATTAAGTTTTACGACATTTCGAACTAAGAATTAAACATTTTTATTTTAAAATATTTATTTTAAACTAATTTGAAGGTATTTTTATAGTTTCAATAATTTATTTTTGAGAAAATGATCTATTTCCATCCTAAACTATATATGAAATTGTTGAGACATGCACATCCGAACTTTAGGAGGGTCGTATTACCCTCCTGGACTAATTAAAATCGTTTTTTTGGCAACCTTAGTGTCTACGTGACACATACGTGTGCCTACATGGACCTTCAGTTTATTAATTCACGTATGTGCTACGTAGGCACTAAGGTTGCAAAAGATACGGTTTTAATTAGCCCAGAGTGGTAATATGACCCTCCTAAACTTCGAATGTGTCTCAGCAATTTCGTGTATAGTTCAGGATTGAAACAAAGTATTTTCCCTTTATTTTTTGATAATTTGATGTCAAGAATTAAAAAGGCATAATTTCATAACTTATTGATGTGAACTTTTTTAAAGTCGCGTGAAGTGCGGGGCCAATTTACTAGTATATATATAATCTTAATTTTATCAAAAGATTTCATTAATTGTCATATATTCTCGCAGGTGATCGTCTATTTTTCAAGATATTGTCATCTTCTTTTGTAATATTTCTTTCATATTCTTTGCAGCTGATAGTATGTGAACCTTGGACTCCTTTTTTGTATCACTCTTTCCACAACTTTTCGAATTTCTAGTGATTCAGCAGTTATGACTTTTCCTACAAATTAAATACGAGAATCATAGGCATAAAGCAAGTAACCACTACTATCCATAGCCGCCATTGTAGGGTGTATTTGGTATGAAAGAAAATGTTTTTCATGAAAAATATTTTCTTGAAAAACAAGTTGATTTCTTATTTATTTTCTTATGTTTGGTTGGTGGATGAAAAATATTTTTCAAAAAATATTTTCTAGTATTTGGTTGGTGAATGAAAAAATATTTTTTAAAAATTAAATTTTTTTTTGGGAAAGGGGTTGGTAGGTGGGTGGGTGGGGTGTAGAATATGAGTAGGGGTGGGGTAAGAAAAAATTTTAAATTTTTTTCGTTAAAAAAAAAAAATTAAAAATATTGGCCCAGGAAGGGGGGGGGGGGGG
>NW_025892189.1:123321-153722 GCF_002878395.1 Capsicum annuum | reverse complement strand
GTCAGGATAGGGGAGTGAGGGGGGAAAAGGGGATGAAAAAAATTGAATTTTTTCAAAAAATAAATTTAATTTTTTATTTTTTTTGAGGTTGGGGAAGGGGGAAGGGATGGGAGAGAGGGCTGGTGAGGGGAGGAGGGAGGGCAGGGGTGTGAGGTAACAGAAAAGTTTGAATTTTTTAATAAAATATAGATATTGTTTTTGGAAGCGGGGGCTGGTAAGGGTAGGGGTGAGGTGCGGGTAAGGGATGGATTAAGAAAAATTTTTGAGATACTTTTTAAAATAATTGAATTTTGGGGGGGTGGGGCGGGGGTAGAGATAAGAGGTGGGGTGGGTGGGGTAGGGGTGGGGTGGGAGTAGGGGTGGCGTTGGGGTGATAGGGTATTGGGGACGGGGTAGATGATTTTGAGAATTGTATGAATATTTCAACTTTAAAGTGAGGTTGAAAGGGAGTTTTGGAAAATATTTTCCTTACTTTTTGAAAAGAAGTAATTTTTCTTAGATTTAAGAAAAATAAGTTGGTTTGAAAATATTTTTCAAAATATATAAGCCAACCAAATATAAGAAAACTGGAAAATGCCTTCGTACCAAACACACCCCTAATGTTCGTTTTTTCCTTTTCCTTTTGTATACCTGCATATGTGAAAACAACCACCCCATCTCGGGCCATAGTAATAGTACAACATAAGTTCTATTAGGCATAGGAGTCAAAGCTCTAGAAATTTGCAAGGCATCATCACATTTGTGCAAAATAAATCTTTATTAAAAATAGCATTAGGTTCATATGTACCACTGTTAAAGCACAAAAAAGTTCTTGCTTTCCAAAATAATTCATTTCACCATATCGCAAAATTCATAACATTTTCTAAATTAGGCCAATTGATAGGAGTCAACTTCCATACTAACTAAGCCTTCGAATAACTAAAAAAACTATGGTAAGTTGTTTAGTTTCTAAACCACAGACACTACAAATATCACAATTTTATACAATCTCTTAGAAATATATGCATTAACAGAAAGGACATTAAGTATGCACTTTGTAAGAAAATGTTTATATTTGTATTTAAATTTGAGTGACCATAGAAAATTCTAAAAAAACTTTGAAAATGACTAAATACTGACTTGAGGTCTTTCGGTACTAGAGACAGTACCATTAGCTAAGGTGTTTGCTTGGTAATAATCAGATCTAACCTCGTACTTTTTTTGAATTTGTATAATGCCAGATAACTCTATCAAGATTTCTAGTGCTAAATTTTATTTTAAAGAAAATGATTTTGACCTTTTCAAACTATTTCAAAATTCAAGATGTTTTCGAAATAATTTTTTGAGAAAGATTTATAGAATCGTCACTTGATTTTTTATAAAAAGTATCAAGAAAAACTTAAAGAAATCTCAAAGATTAAAAAACAGAAATAAATCTTCGAAATTAAAGAAACTGAATAAGGGTTCAATTAATGCCCTAAAAAGGTTTTTAAGACACTTAGAGCGTCCGTTTAAAAACGGTTTACCAAAAACTCATTTTTGACTAACTAAAAGGGTGACTAACTTTGTGAAAAGATTGATTTTAAAATATAAAAATTGTTTATTTACTTAAAGTTGGTATTTGTTTATTTGACCGAGAAATAACCTATTTGAATTGGAAAGAAAGCTACAACCTATTCTACTTAACCTAATATAACTTTTGAGAAAAATTATGAAATATCCCGCTCGATTCATGATTAACTTTTGAGAAAAATTACAAAATATTCTACTTGAAAAAATATGGTATAATACCCACGAAAATACCTGAACTTTGACCGAATTTTCAGTTGAGCATACTAAACTTTGTAAGGGTCCTATTACCCCCTAGACTTTTTTTAAATGAAATTATTATCCCTCAAAACGCTATATCTAGTTTTGGAGTAGAAAGTGTAATACACGTGCCAATTTGGTATTGACACGTGTATTTTTTATTTAAAATTAATTTTTATTTAATTTGTTCTCCATTTTTATTCTTTTCATCAATTTTCATCATTTTTTCACCAAAATTTTGATTTCTAATTCTTCAAATTTGGCTTTTATTTTCTTGAAACAACCATAGCAGATCAAAACTTGACCACTAAAGTTTCTTTGTATCAATTTCCACAAACATACAAGCTCTACAGTGATTATCAACTGGAAAAGATTTTCACAGAACAAACATTCCAAACTCCAAGGGAAGAAAACTGTGGATAATATCAACTGGAAAAGATTTGAGTCTCATTTGAGTTTGTAACAATTCACCAAATCGGCGATTTCATTGCTTTAGGCCAAAATCGTATTTTCCTTTTAAGCAGAATGGCAATTGTAACCATTTGAGGTATACTGTATTTTCCTTTGATGGATGGAGCTAAAGCTTCATTCCCAAACAAGCCTTTTTAATCAAAATCTTGATTCCTAATTCTTGAAAGTTGATTGGTGGTGACAAGCTTTTTTTACCAAAATCTTGATTCCTAATTTTTGAAAGTAGGTTGGTGGTGCAATGGTGAGTTAATTTTGCTATTTTGATGGAATTGAAGGATGACCCATTTGGTGTGTGCGTGTGTGTTTTAAAATTGGTTCAAATTGATGTAATGAGTTGGGTGTGTTGAAGATGACCCAATTCTAATTCAACAATGGAGCACCAATAGAGCACCATTAAAGAAACGAAAGAAAGAAGAGAGACGAGGAAGGAGCACCATTGAAGATAAGAGAAGACAAAAAGAAAGAAAGAAAGAAGAGAGAAGAGGAAGAAGATATAAATGAAAAATAAATAAAAAACATAAAAATTATTGTTTATTAAAAAATTGAGGGGATTTCTGTCCAAAAAATAAGGTTTTATAATGATTTTTATCCCTATCACACGCCCAATGCACGAGAATTACACGCACATGTAAAAGTTGGCAGATATATGCCATTAAAATACAAAAAAAAGTCTAGTGGGTAATAGGACCCTCGCAAAGTTCAGTATGCTCAACTGAAAATCCGGTCAAAGTTCAGGTATTTTTGTGGATATTATCCCATTTTATTTAATACATAATTATTTCTACGAAAAAATTATGAAATATTCTACTTGACTTAAAGAGAAACACATCTAAACTAGGTCACACACTTGGATTTAAGAAGAAAATAAGTTTTATTTTTTATGGGAGAAAGAAATTACGTAATTGTTCTCATTATTATTATTATTATTGTTGTTGTTGTTGTTGTTGTTATTATTATTAATATTATTATTTTTAATTATTATTATAAAATGTCGATTTTGATATAAATAACACTTTTGAAAAATGTTAGAGGAATGTCATGTTAAAAGTATTTTATTAATTATGAAACATTAGAAAAAATTTAGCTTCTTGAATTTGAAGGAAATTATTTTAACCCAAATAGGGCCATTAGTCGTATGAACAAGACATATGCCATCTTGAAATAAACTACTTAATTTTTATAAAAGATTAGTTTTAGAAAGAAAAATTGAAAGAGCCACTTAAATCTATTTTAGATGAGATAAATTAAGTGAGAAAAAAAAATTGTGATTTAAGTATGGGAATCTAGATAAAATAGAATGACAACAAAATGAGGAACCACCAGATTAATTAATTAAGATTAGTGCTAATACAAATAAACAAGTATAAATTGTACTTCCTCCGTTCCACAATAAGTTAATTATTGAATTTTGATACACATGTTAAGAAAAAAAAGTAAAGACATAAATTTATCATGTTTTTTCATTTTTACCCTCTTTAAAAATTAAAGACACATGTTACATCACTCCCAATGCACATTTAATGAAGGGTAAATTTGAAAAAAAATTTCAACATTTACCTTGAATTGTAAACCATTAAACACTAAAATTGCTCTAACAATTCACTTATTGTGAAACGGAGGGAGTAAATTACAAGAAAGTAAAGGTACAGAGTTGGAGTTGGGCCTCCTTTGGCCCAACAATAGCTGTCAAGCCTTTGGGCTGCTAAATTTATGGACTTCAAGTCCATTTTTTATGCATGTATATCTTCTGTATATCATAACACTTTTTCTTGAGTTTTTCCATATATCCAATGTATATTAGATTGTATTTCAGTCATGTAAACGCAAATTTGACCCTCCAACCTAGGGGTGTGCATCGGTCGGTTTGGTTCGGTTTTACGTGTTAATGGTTCGATTTATCAATTTTTGATTTTTAAATATGTAAAACCAATAGCCAACCAATAAGATATTTTCTTATCGGTTTTTAGTCCTTAACAGTTCGGTTTTCAGTTTAACCAATAAGAAAATACTTATAAAATAGAAATAGCAACAACTAACATAAAAAAATGAAATCTTAATTACCGCGAAAACCTTGCAATGCCTTTTAGTTTACGAGAATCTTCAAACTTGAACTGAATGTTTGTTAGGAAAAGAATTGAATCCCAGTTGTTGGAAGCTTTAAATGCTTCAAGCTTTTCATTACGATAATAGCCAAACTTTATATTATGTCTTTGTTGCCCTGAATAGGTTAATACTTTGTGAATCACTGAATTGTGAATTAGTAGTGCATATAATCTATATACATACACACACATATATATATATATATAGAGAGAGAGAGAGATAAAGAGAGAGATTTATATATATAACATAAATAGGGATAAAATAATAACTTAGTGTATCCTTATTGGGTTATCAGTTTAACAGATAACCCAATAAGCTAAAATCGATACCGAACCATTTACCCAATAAATTTTTTTATAAAATCAATAAGAATCCGTTAACCCGATAACCCAATACCAATAACCCAATAACATTTTTATTGGTTTGTTTTATCGGTCGGTTCGGTTTTTGCACAACCCTACTCCAATTATATAAACAACTTTCTTTTTTCATTTTTTTCTGAACCTGTATATTTGCGTATATCTATTGTATACCAGCGCTGTATCAGTCCATTTGGAACTTTGGCGTGAGGCTAGACTCCACAGCTCGGGCCTGCTTGGCTCATCTCGAAATATGAAAGGGATGGAGTCCATCCGGACTCCAAAACATTGGATTTCATGCATAGAAAAACGGATGAGATAAGGATTAGATATTAATTTAAAGCTATATTTATACTAAAATATATACTTGGAAAATAGCAGTTAATAAAAAGAAACTCATCCTAATATTGCCACTTGAGCAAACCATCACATTGTATGTTCATAATCAAGAGGCTAAGCCCCAATTTTACCACAATAAGCAAAATCATTTGCTAAAAATATATCACCAGTACTTCCCATACCTAAACAAATCGTTTATGTTACAGATTTTCAAAAATAGAAAGGAAAAGTATAAGAAGAACAAATAAGAATATTAATCCGCTTAATGGAATGTTTTGCAAAATATGTTGTCTAACTAGTGCATCTATGTAATATCTCGTATTTTCCTAACTTAACTTAACTCTCAGTACATGAGTAATACTATATAAATTTTTCTAAATACTCAGGATTTTTCAGTTTAGAGCTTACCATTTGTAGGAAATTCAGTCAGCTTTCCAACGATACAAAATTCGCCCAAATTCGATACCCGGGTTAAGAGTTATAGCATATTTTGTAAAACAGTGTGCCACCTGGCACATCACCGCGTCTCGCTAAGGGTCCAAATGGCAATTATCAAAATCCAGTGAGCCATCGCGATCCCATCACGTCGTGCCACCAGTCATTTTTCCAATTGTCACTTTCCAGTGTGACTTCGCGATCATGGCGCGTACAGTGAAACTCCGTGATTGTACCGCATCGCGCCAAACTCCCAGTTCCCAATTGTCAATTTTCAGTGACACGGCAGATAGCACCGCGTCGCGCCAGAGCCCAAAATTGGATTTTTCAGTGACAAATTTTTAAATCTTTCCAGGGGTAATTGGGTCTTTTTCCACGACCCTAATCAGTCTAAACACAAAATTAAACCTCTAAATAACCCATTATCTCATTATTTACTCACTTTTCTCAAGATTAAAAACATTCTCTCTCAAAGGGGCAAAGCCCTAGCTTCAAGAAATCAAGAACAAACTCAAGAATTCCTCTAAGAACCTTTAAGAATTAATATACCCAGGTATGTTAGGTATTCATTCATGGCTTTCCTTCACCCATGTAGTCCAAGAACCCTTTTTAAACTTACAAGATCTCAGATTTATGAACTTCATGCTTGAAAGTGATTGTGTTCATGTCCATGATAGTAGGGTTTCAATTCATAATTAATTATAAGTTTCCATGAAATTAAAATAGTTATGTGATGAATTATATGAATTGCATGCTAAACCCTTGAATTTGCAATTGAGTATTGTATTCATGATGTTTATGTGTTGGCCATTACCATGTGAAATAATCCATGTTCCCCAAGTGTTTGCTAAAATGCATATGTAAAGTAAATAGTAGAATCATGACATGTCATTGTGTGGTCCCAATCATGTATATGCTTATGCCCTACAAGTATTTGATAAAATGTCTCTATGAATGAATTATGAACAAGTGGACATTGTTATGCTTTTCAACATCACGCCATGCTTTACTTTCATGCTATTGAGTCCCGGGGGTATTCAATACCCGAAAATCTTGTTATTTACCTAGAGCTACAATAGTTATAGAATAGTCTCAGTCATGACACGAAATAGTAGTACTCAGCCAGTTAACAGAACTCAAAAAACTCAGTCAGTTACAGAACTCAAAAAACTCAATCAGTTACAGAACTCAGTAAACTCAGTCAGTTACAAAACTCAGTATCAGTCTAGTTCAACTCAGTATAATCAGTTCAGAGTCTATTCAGTTAGGAGTAGGATTCAGCACCGTATGAACCCAAGGATAGGGGCTCACCTACCAGTAGAGGGTGTGATCCTTAGAAGCAGTCCTTGCATTTCAGAACTACGTAACCAGCGTAGATTGAGACATCAACCTGCCAGTTGAGGGTTGATGAGGTATTTCTACCTGCCAGTTGAGGGTACCACCAGTCTCATTAGAGTACCTGTCAGATGAGGGTAACTCTTCAGCTTATCTTTACCCATGGCATGATACTGACACCCTTCCAACTGGGATAACAAGTTGGAACCCAGTTATCTTATTTGGGGCATGTCGGTTAGATGATTACTTCCACAATCTCAGTTCCAGTCTTAGTATAGAACTCAGTTCAGCTCTACAGAATCAGGACTGTCAGATACAGTCAATCAGTTTTAGTAACTCAGTTATCAGTAATATCAGATATCAGTTACTCAGTTATCAGAACTCAGAACTCAGCTTCAGTAAAAGCTTAGTTGCAGTATACATGTGTATACACAGTATTGCATACTCAGTATTTACAATAGTTTTAGTTATCCATGTACTTTCATATTCAGTTACTCTATATCATTCAGTCAGTTATTGTTCATGCATATGAACCCTTGCATTCAGCCTTACCTCACCTAACATACCAGTACATTTCACGTACTGACGCATACTCTTTCTTTGCGCTATGATGTCTCATATCATAGGTTCGAACGCTCAGGTTTCTGACCGTGCATAGACAGATTCAGTTAGCAGCAGCAAATTTAGTAGTGAGTCCTCATCTATCGAGGAAGTGCTTTTATTTCAGTATTTTAACAGTTGGAGTTAGTTGGGGGCTTGTCCCATTAACTCCACATTCAGATAGTTCAGTTAGAGGCTTTTCAGACTAGACTAGTTCAGACAATATTCAGATTTTAGATGTTTTATCAGATATTATTATTTACCAGTATTTTAGATTTTGAAGCTTATGGCATTTCAGCCTATTTTCCACATTACTTTCAGTGTTATTATCCAGTGCTCACAGCAGGTACTAGTCATGGGTTAGCTTGTGGTCCTTAGGGGTCATAAGCACCGTATAGAATTTGGGGTACAGACTCGGGGCGTTACAGTCAAAAGGTCGGGAGTATTTTAGCTAACAATCAGTCAAACAAAGTATTAAAACATGGGCTAACCATCCATTTAACATCAACTCCTCGAACAAATAGATTCAAGTAAAAGAAAGGGGAGGTGTAAAATACATATAGTTAGCAACTATAACACAAAGTGCACCACCAGATTTCACTTCCTCTTAAATAGTATCTTCATTGATATGGCAAACCAAGAAGATACCGAGAGATCATCCAATCGAGATAGATACCCCATACGCACAAAAGAAGAAAAGAAATCAAATGCAATCCAGTTTAGTTGGATTGTTCATCACCCATTTTACCAAAAAAATAACCATTACGAGGTTCTTTTAGTAGCCAGTCCTGTCTTGCTAAGAAAAATTAAAGAAGCATTTCTTAGTAACAGATTCGACCTTGCCCCCTCTTTCCCAAATCTTACTGGATATTGTAGATCAATGAGGTTATCAGTTTATCCTTGGTTTAAGCTTACACTCAAGAAAACATAATGTAACAGTAAGAATCATACATAATCACACAGATACTAGGAAAAATTTGTTCATTCAAACGTTTAGCATGCCGATACCGCAAGTCACTAAATTTTACAACATATTTTCCAACAGAATAGCCTACTAAAATCATAAAGCTTTTTAATATCAAGCACATATAAACACCCTACATTCAACATAATCAAAGGACAACATACAAAGCAGCGATTTCAAAGAAAAAACAGTGTTGAAAAGGTGGAATTTATACCTTTTTTGGGGCAAGAACTAGGACAAACGAGTTTTAAACAAAATAAAATTTCACCGGAGTTTATGTTGTTTCTATTGGAATTTCAATCTTGACTTATCGAAAGTTTCTAATTTTTGTCAGAATTGATTTTTCGACAGAATTTCCTATTGAATTCTTTGGTTACGTGGGATTAGAGGAGTGCTCCTCTAGAATCCCCAATTTTTCCCCAAAGAATCCCTTTCCTTAACTCCTGTTCTTGGGTATTTATCAGAGATTTTTGACTGATTTTGGGGAAATAGAGGGGGTATTTGGGGAATTTTGAAAAGGGTTTTTGAAATGCAGATGAGGTGGATTTAGTATGAATGGACCGTTCGTATAGATCTGTTGTTTTTTGCTATTGTTGTACTGTTGTTGGTTTTGTTGTTGATAATTGTCGGTTATGTTTTTTGGATACGAGGTTTTTTCCTATTGTTTATGTTGTTTTTTGCGTATGGGGGAGATAAAAGAACAGGACGGGTCGATGTTGTATTGGGATGGAGTGGTGGAGGTGGGCTACTATTGTTGTTGTAAGCTAAATAAAAAAAAGGGATGGGCTCGGGTAGGTTGTTGGTGTTGGGCTAATGTTGGGTTGTGGGTAGATTTAGGTTGTTTTGGGGGTATTTTTAATTTAGTCAATTTTAATTTAAAATCTAAGCAAATAAAAAATTAATCTGTCAATTGTATTACAATTGTAATCTAATTAATTTTAATTATGGCCAAATGTACTGAATCGACTAAATTGAATCAAAATTCAAAAAAAAAAAAAATTAACAATCAGTTTAATCCCGAGTTTCTTGATTTAATAAAATCAAATAAATATTTTTCAAATAAGTTATTTTTGAAGACAAAATATTTTTAGATCAAGATTTTACCCATTTGAATTAATTTTTTAAAACAACTCTTGATTTAAAATTCAATTCTTCGTAAAATAATTATTTAAGTAACAAAATTGTATGCTTTTGTATATGCGAATACAAAAATATATAATTGTTACTTAAAATATCCAAAAGTACCCAGAAAAAATACTTTGAAAAGTTTTGTTATCCGGACAAAAAAATGTTGTAATTTTATTCTAAAATTAAAGAAACTCAGAATTAAACTTAGTTGTGGAGGGCAAAAATTAGGTGTCAACAACTGCCCCCTCCCTTTGGGTAGGGTGAATGAAAGTAACCCTAGGCAAAAGGAGTTTGACGTTCCTAATTTTTTTCTGACCAAAAATTTATTTTCCGAAAAGGGCTGACTTTTGCATGAGTTTCATGGAGTTATAGGCGGACCTCGGTATCAGGTTTCCTACATATCTCAGGTTACATGAGAATTCAGGTCGCTTGTAGTTCATAAAGCTTGATTTTTTAAGCATGATCTTTTAAAAAAAATTCACAAGCTATTTCAGTTCTCAAATTTTTGGTAAAACCGAAAGGCTGGGGAATAAGTAGATTTAGGAGGAAGTTGGAATGCAATCGAGTTTTTCACATGGAGCTTGGCCTACATATCCCCGAGACTCAGGAAATCAGACTGCCTGTAGTTCGACTCAAACGGTGGAAAAGGTAGTCTTTTATGCTAAGACGATCTTTGGTTTAGGATGGGTAACGAAAAATCAAGCTTAGGGACTAGAGGCTTGAAACTATCTCAAGTACAAAAATAGGGCCCTCACATAAGTAAATATGAGTTACATAGACATAATTTTCAAAGCTCTAGGTGTATGTCACCCGGATTTGAAAGAAAAGGAAAGACTTTCGGCGTGAGATTAGAAATACTCCTAAAGTGGAACTGAAACCAAAATTCCAAAATACCCACATGCCTTCTGATAGGGATATGGTTTGATGGTGGTGGAATCCATATTTTAGTTCGTGTCCAAAGAGTTTGATATTCCTCTTTAGACTATGTCCCAGTTCGCTGCTAAGAAAAAGTTCCACATTGTGTTGCATCCTTTTTGGAGTCATCCGCACCTGTGTTTTTAGTTTGAGATTTTCATCCTTTTTGGATGCTCTCGACAACATCTCAAACAAAACTGTTAGCGATAAACATAATTCACTTAGGGATATACAATTTTTACCATACCTTCGCGTGAGTTGCTATCCAGAAAAAGTCATCCTCTCATGTACCTGTTTGGAGAACGAAAACTCTCGCGATAACCGACACAACATCATTTTTGGTTATAGGATAACATAGTTATTTTTACAGTTGAAAAATTCTTTAAAGTGGAGTGGACCTCTTGGGTATTGACAATACTTGTATACAACAACCTCTGCACCCGTATAATCCTATGTTGATGTGGCAACCCTCTTTATCACCTATAATACTTGTCGTATGCAAAATGATAACCCTTTTAACTATCGTAATGGTCTTTTGCATGCGATCTTGGATAAGTCTTGTGCTCTTTCAAATCGATAAGACTTATAGATTTTCCTTGCATTGCCAATCTTTGGATAATCTTGCACATTATTTGATGTTGGATATGAGAAGATTTATAGATATCCCTTGAGTTTCTAGCTTTTGAGTAATCCTGCACATTGTCTGACCTTGGATTAGAGATAATTTATAGACATCCCTCAAATCGCTAGCTCTCAGGTATCTCTGCATATCATCTAACCTTGGATACCATATAACTTATAGATATTTCTCAAATTGGTAGTCTTTGGGTAATCCTACGCATAATCGATCTTGGATATGATGCGGCTTATAGAGAACCCTTGGACTTATCAATTTTGATAATCTTGCATATTTTCCACTAAGGATTTAGTTGTAACTTACGGATAACTTTCAAACTATCGATCTTTGGGTAATCTTGCACACTATCCAGTTAGGATGTTGTTGCGGATCACGGATGACCAATGGGCTATCAACTTTTAGATAATCTTGCACACTATCCTATCTCAAATAATGTGACCTATAGATGATCCTCAGATTATCAATTCTCAAAAAGTTTTACATGTCGTACGTCTTGGGATAGCGACTTATGGACATCCTTTGGACCATATATTTCTTTCGATCCGATAGTGAATGCCGTTAAATCTTTAGTAATTTATGAACTTGAAGCTGATGAATATCTCTCAACACCAGACTGTTTTGCCTTTGCGTGATTTGATCAGATATGGATGCTTCAGAATATCCTTCAATGCCAGACTCTTTTGTCTTTGGATGATTACCAGATATATATGAAAATACTTCAGAATATCCTTCAATAATAGACTCTTGTGCGTTTGTGTGATTAATGGATATAGAAGACTTTGAATCAATCATGGGCATCAAATGCAACATATAAATGCCCTTGGATTGTTGTCTCTTCGAAACTAGTTGAAGAAGGCAATATGGTTTCAGAACATGACCTTTACAATATGGTCCTCTTGGTATGGACTTCTTGGGATGGCCCTAACGACATGGTCCTCTTGGCATGGCCCTTTCGGCACGGCTCTTATAGAATGGTTCTTTCGGTATGGCCCTTTCAACATGACCCCCCTGGCATGGCCCTTTCGGTATAGCCCTTTTGGCATGGCCCTCTCGGCATGGCCCTTTTTGCATGATATGATGCAATAATAAGATAAGAATAAATGCAAATAACTGTGCAATAATAATAGAAAACATCACCTTGACCATCCATTAACATACTGGTCCTTCTGTATATACCATTTCGAACATCGCATGTTCTTTATGATCCCTGATTTTTTGGGGATTTGAGTCAGTCATCATTTTGCTTTCTACGTCTGATGATACCTGTAACCACAAAAAATATGTTAGTTTAGGAAACTTAACTATTTTCAATCTCCTGACCCTCTTGATCTTTTCTTATCTGCCTCCGGATATTTGGCTTTGTTGTTTTCCTTTAAATCGAAGAAATATGTTGAATAACCAGGGCTTTCGTTGTTTTTTGTTGGCTTTAGGATAACCTACATATACAGAAAAGTTGTTAGTTTTTGTTAAAACTGATTTGTGTTGACCTCCTTGGTCTTCAACTCCCATTATCATCACATCGGATTCTCTTCTTCTTCTTCTTGCATTTGTCATCTTTTGACTCCTACTTTGACTTCCCAAGTTAGTGAGTGTAAGCAAAATTATAGCATAAATTAATTTAAAGCAAGTATTTTTACAAATAATTAATTTTTCAAAATCTTTTTGTATGATTGGGAGGGGCCTCTGTCAATTAAGTCATGTTATGTACGAGCTTTAATGAACATTCTTGGCTCGAGACGTTGAGCCTTTGTAGCTGAAGATCCATGAAGTTGACTCTGCTCTTTCTACGCCAAAATCTTAGTCGTTGTTTTTGAAATCTTTAGTATAGTATGGTGGAAATTTTGAGGTCTGCCTCAAAATTTCTGCCCCAGTTACTGATATCTTTCTCAAAATTTAATTTGGCTTGAAAGAGGATGATCTTCTTCTTTTGAATTTTTGAGATTCTTTTATAAAAATTCTGCCCCAATTTTCATTTTTTGGGGTGATATAACTGAGTCATTGTGGTGCCTATATATCTTGTTGGACAAGAATCAGGTCAGACGTAGTTCCCATAACATAAAAGAGAATAAATTATAGTTAAAAGGGCGACCAAAGCTAACATAGACCGCCTACATAACTCATTCTTGAGAATTTAGGTTATTATGTAGTTCAAGAGAATATAAATAAAGTTTTCTAAGGGGTTTACCAAAGCTGACATAGGCCGCCTACGTATCCCATTCTTGAGAATTCAGGTCAAACATAGTTTGTAATATAAATAAAATTTTCTAGAGGGTTGACCGAAGCCAACATAGGCCACCTACGTATCTCATTCTTGAGAATTCAGGTCAAACGTAGTTCATACATAAATGGAAAGGGGATTTTAAAGCTACTACAAAGTATAAGAACGATTACAAATGAGAAAATAATTACAAGGAAATAAACACAAAGAAACTCCACATCAGATATAGTATCTCTTCACTGCATCAGAATTAATTGACTTGGTCCACCTTTGGCCATCCATTTCAGACAAAATCAAGGCTCCTCCTGATAATACTTTACGGACTACATATGGCCCTTGCCAATTTGGAACGAACTTCCCATTATACTCCTATTGGTGAGGGAAGATGCGTTTGAGCACCAATTGTCCGATTTCAAATGTGTGAGCTTTAACTCTTTTGTTAAAAGCACGAATTATTCATCATTGATATAGTTGGCTATAGCATACGACACTCATCCTCTTTTTATCAATCATCATAAATTGTTCATGACGGAAGAAGACCTATTCTTCATTACTCAATCCTGTTTCTTGAATGATCCTTAAAGATGGTATCTCAACCTCAGGGGGTATTACGGCTTCTGTCCTATAGACTAATATATAAGGAGTTGCCCCAGTCAAAGTTCGTACTGTCGTCCAATATCCCAGCAAGGCATAAGTCAACATATCATGCCATGATTGATGACTATCGACCATCTTTCTTAAGATGCTCCTGATGTTCTTATTGGCAGCTTCTACCGTTCTATTCATTTGAGGGAAATATGGGATTGAATTCTGATGAGTCATCTTGTATTTTTCACATCTCTCTTATCAAATAACTATTCAATTTTTCTACATTATCTGTGATGATTGACTCGGGTATCCCAAATCGACAAATCAAGTTATTTTTGACAAACTCTACTACTACCTTCTTGGTAAAGTAATCGATAAAAACTAAAATGAATCTGTTTCCATTCAAAGCTTGTAGCCCAATTAGGCTGATAATATTTATGCCTCAGGCTACAAACGTCCAGGGCGAGCTCATAACATTAAGTTTATGTGGGGGTACCCTGATCAGATCCTCGTGTATCTGACACTTGTGATATTTTTGTACAAACCTTCTATAGTCACTTTCCATAGTCATCCAGAAATCTCTGGCTTTTAGAATTTTCTTGGATAGAGTAAACCCATTCATATAAGGCCCACACATTCTGGTGTGAATTTTTTCTAGCAAATTTGTAGCTTCAATAAAATCTACACATCGCAGAAATCCCAAATCAGGGGGACCTCCTATAAAGGAATTCCCCATTCAAAAAGAAATTCTTGGGCATCTGAAGGATCACTTTCTCTTGATTAATGGTTGCATCTTTGAAATACGCCCCTACTTCTAAATACCTCTTTATATCAAAGTACCATACCTTTCCATCTGGTTCTGCATCAACTTGTGTGCAGTGTGAAGGTTGCTCCTTCAAAATAATTTCCAACGGATCAATGTAACTTTTATCTAGATGTTGAATCATGGAGGATATCGTGTCCAAAGTATCGGCGAACTCATTTTATATCCTTGGAACATGCTTGAATTCTACTTTCTTAAATCTTTGGCATAATTCCCACACCAATTCTACGTATGGAGTAATTTTAGGATTCTTTACGACCAATTCACCTCAAATCCGGTGAACCAGTAGATCAGAATCTATAATGACTAGTAGCTCTCGAATGTTCATAGCGATGGCCAATTTGAGACAGAGAATGCAAGCCTTGTATTCTACCATATTATTGGTACATGAGAAACGCATTTTGGTGGTAACTGAATAACGTTGACCAGTTTCTAAGTTTAAGACAGCTCCAATTCCTGAACCCTTGAAATTAACCACTCCATCGAAGAACAAGCTCCAACCCGAATACATTTCAGCAATGTCTTCTCCGACGAACAGTACCTCTTCATCTGGGAAATAAGTTTGGAGTGGCTCATATTATTCATTAATTGGATTCTCAGCTAGATAATCCACTAGGGATTTCCCTTTGATCGCCTCTTGGGTTACGTATACAATGTCGAACTTACTTAACAACATTTTCCATTTGGATAATTTCCCCATGGGCATGGCCTTTTGGAATATATACATCAAAGGATCCATTCTGGAGATGAGATACGTTATATATGACATCAGGAAATGCCTTAGCTTTTGGGTTACCCAAGTCAATGCACAACATTTTCTTTCTAATAGCGTGTAACAAGCCTTATATAGAGTGAACTTCTTACTCAAGTAATAAATTGCTCTCTCCTTCTTTCCAATTTCATCATGTTGCCCTAAGACACATCCAAATGCATTATTAGAGACCTATAAATACAACAATAGAGGGATTCCTTTACATGGAGGAACTAATACTGGTGGACTAGATAGATAATCCTAGATCTTGTCAAAAGCTTCCTAGAATTCCCCGATCCATTCATTCGGCGCATCTTTCTTTAGTATCTTGAGGATTGGTTCACAAATAACCATCGACTGGGCTATGAACCTACTAATGTAATACATTCTTCCTAAGAAACTCATGACTTGCTTCTTTGTCTTTGGAGGAGGCAATTTATGGATCGCTTTGATTATTAAGGAATCAAGCTCAATGCCCATTCTACTAACTATGAAACCTAATAACTTTTCAACCAGTACTTTGAAAGCACACTTGGCAGAATTTAACTTCAAATTGTACTTTCGTAATCAATCAAAACCTTCCCAAATAGGTGCAACGCCCCGAGAGTACACTCTAGATGCTACACGGTGCTTACGGTCACAAGTGACCACAAGCTAACCCATGCTGGTACCTGCTCTCAGCATTGAATATAATAGCAAATAACATGGGCAGAAAATAAAGCTGAATACGCCATAAGGTTTTAAATTATGGTTCTTGATAATGTTTATAAAACAATATTGATAAAATGGTTGACAATGGTAACTGAAGACCAAAAACTGACTAACTGTCTGTACTAGTTTGAAAAGCCTTTACTGACTGACTGAGGCGCTGATGGGACAAACCCCCAACTAACTCTGACTAAATAGAATAATGCTAAACTGATAAAGAAAACTGAGGTAAATAAGCCATGTTCTCATAGTATGAGGACTCACCACTGCTACAGCTGATAATCTAGTAGGTCTATGCGCAATTAGGGAACTGACCGTCCGAACCTATAATATTAAACATCATAGCGCAAGAAAAAGAGTATGTACTGGTATGCTAAATTTGGTTAGGCTAATATGCATGGGGTCATGTGCATGAGTAATAACTGACTGAATGTATAACATGAAGTACTGAATAGAATACATGAAATCTGTAAAGACTGAGAATGCATGACCAAGCATAAAACCTGTTCTGAATATAATCTATAAACTGAGATAGTGAATACTGATAAGTGAATAACATATACATGTATACTATGGTCAAGCAAAACTGAAACTGAATTACTGAGCTGATTACTGGACTGAGACTGTGGGAGCTATCATCTAACTGACATGCCCTAATATGAACAAATTAGGGTCTAACCAGTGACCCCAGTTGGAAGGGTGTCAATACCGTTCTATGGGTACTAACACCGGCTGTGTGGATCTACTAATATGTTGTCTCGAAGGATTAAGGGTGTCAAGCCTAATATGATGGGTGACCCCTGAGAGGTAGTCAAGCCTGAATTGACGGGCGACTCATCATATCCTACGCTGGCTATATAGTTCTGGAGTACAGGGACTGCTACTAACGACTCTTCCTATCTAATGGGAAAGCCTCCATCCCTGCACTCGCTCGGTGCTAAATCCTACTCCCTACTGAACTAACTCAGAATACTGAACTGTTCTAAGTTTAATTGATTATAATAACTGACTGAAATGATAATGCTCATAACATATCTAAAACCATTCTGAAGGTACTAAGACTAAGTAAACAGCTAAGTTTTTGGGTATTCATAACCCCCAGGACTTGATATTAATAATAGCAAAATAGTACTAAGACTTTGAGATAGAAATATGAAAGTATTTATTCAAAATTCATTCTTGAAGGCATTTCATCAAACACATGATGCTCATATTTTAAGCTAAGCATGGGAATAGTTTAAAGCTTGTAGTAATGGCATAATTTTAACATCAGCATCAGTAATTATGATTTAAATCAGCGAACAACATTATTCAAACGTATGGGATTTAATAACAATAAAAACTTCATGTAAGCATGGTATAGAATAAAGATTCATGGCTAAAATCACAATTTAAAATCACAATAACTTGTAATAATCATAACTTTGAATTTGAAATTAGGTTCGTAGACTCCATAGGTGGAAGAAACCCATGGATGAACATTTAACATACCTTGTTTGAGGAATTCGTGAAGGTTCTTGATGGTTTTCTTGAAACTTGAGCTCAAATCTTGAATACTAGAGTTTGTTCTTGAGAGAAGATTATTTTCTTGGAGGGAAATTATGAATAATGGGGCACATAATGCCCTTTTAGGATTTTAATTTCGTATTTTGGACGGATTTGGGGCCATGGGAAAAGACCAAACAGTCCCTTGAAAATTAAATCACACACTGGAAATCCTAATTTTACATGCTGGCGCGACGCGGTGCTTATCGCGTTGCACCACTAGAAAAGGACAATCCCCATTTTTCTCAACGGTGCGATACAGTGCTATCGCATTGCGCCACTGGAAACGGACATTTCTGAACTGGCACCTTGGCGTAACGCGGTGCCATCGCGGTGCCCTACTAGAAAGGACAAATGTGAAATCGCCCCTTGGCACGACGCGGAGCCATCACGGTGCTCCACCGGAAAAGGGCGAACGTGATTTTGGTCATTACCGCGATGCGGCCTAATCATGATGGGCTACTGTCTTGTACTAAAAGGGCCATAACTTCTCACCCGGATATCAAATTTAGGATAAATTGGTATCGTTGAAAAGCTAATTCAATTTTCTATAATTTGGTGGGTCTTGAGCTGGAAAATTCTTAGTAGAACAAATGATATTCTCGTTTGAAGTTGACTATATCAACATTCTTTCCAAAACTCAATCGGTAAGAGATATTTTGATTCGTATAATAGCTAGGAGTAATTTGAGGCCATAATACACATCAAACTCAGTCATAAAACTATCAAAGCTCTATGATTCATTTATTATGAACCCGAAGCATAGTTCTAACATTGGTTTGGATTTTTGGGGTCTTACAATATCTCTCCTTGGGAACATTCGTCCTCGTATGAGATTGATTAAGGTGAAAACACTGAGGAATTGAGGTCATATGCTGAATATTAGTGATGCAAATGTGATTACATGACTGAGTATGAAACATGACACATGACTGATTTGGGTCTGTGAATGCATGAATGACATGAGAATGATATGCAACTGAAACTGAGCATGGAAAAGAGAAAATTTTGGGGAAAATTATTACCTTAAGTTAAGTCTGAGTTTGTGGAAAAAAATGAGGGTACTTGGTCTGTATATCTGATTCTGCTTTCCAAGTGGCTCCCTCAACGGACTGATTCCATCAAAGAACCTTGACTAGGGGAACTTCTTTGTTCGTCAGTCTATGAATCTGTTGATCAAGAATCTCGACTGGAGTTTTTTCATAAGAAAGGCTGTTTTCGACATCTACGCTTTCTAGAGGAACAATTACAGCTGGGTCACCTATACACTTCTTTAACAAGGAGATATAGAATATTGGGTGCACTGATGCTAAGTCTGCAGGCAACTCAAGCTCATAAGCTACATTCCCAAAGTGGCTAAAGATTCTATAAGGGCCAACATATCGGGGACTGAGTTTCCCTTTCTTACCAAACCTCCTCACTCCCTTCATGGGAGAGATCTTTAGATATACATAATCACTAACCTCAAACTCAAGATCTTTTCTCCTCACATCTGTATAAGATTTCTTTCGGCTTTGGGCTGCCCTAAGCCTCTCTCGGGTTAGCTGAACTTTCTCCAAAGTATTAAACACCAAATAGGGCCCTATCAAAGTGGTTTTATCTATCTCAAATCAATCAATCGGAGATCTACATCTTCTCCTATAAAGATCCTCAAACGGGGCCATCTCGATACTAGAATGATAGCTATTATTATACATAAATTTAATCAAAGGCAAGTGGTCGTACCACCTGTCCTTAAAGTCAACGACACATGCTATCAACATGTCCTCAAGGGTATGAATAGTCCTCTCTGCCAGACTATCTATCTGAGGGTGAAAGGTTGTACAAAGGTGAACTTAGGTACCAAGACCCTTTTGGAAAACTTTCCAAAAATGAGGTAAACCGAGTAACTCTATCTGAGATAATAGATAGCGGAACATGGTGTAACCTAACCAACTCTCTAATATAAAACTTGGCATAGTCATCGGCTGAATAAGTAGTATGGACTGGCAAGAAATGGGCTGATTTGGTCATCGGGTCTACAATGACCCAGATCGAATCATGCTGACGATGAGTACGAGGCAAACCTAACACAAAATCCATGTTCACTTCCTCCCACTTCCAAGTGGGAATAACGAACTCTTGTATAGACCCACTGGGCTTTTGATGCTCAATCTTAACCTGCTGGCAAGTATAACACTTAGCCATAAACCCTGCAATGTCCTTCTTCATCCCACTCCACCAATAGATCTCTCATAAATTACGGTACATCTTAGTAGCCCCTGGATGAATAGAGTAACGTGCACCTAATTTGGCAAGCTGATGAACTCCCTAAACTAACTTCTTCTTATCATCCTCAACATGAGCAACACTACCCATAGACAATCTACTTAGGGCACCCTCTACTACAATAGTCTTGCTCGGGTGGTATAAAATACTCATATCATAATCTTTTAACAATTCTAACCATCTCCTCTGATGCAGATTCAAATCTGTCTGCAAAAATATATACTGCAAGCTTTTGTGGTCTGTGAACACATCAACATGCACCCCATACAAGTAGTGCCTCTAAATATTTAAGGTAAACACAATAGCTACTAGTTCAAGATCATGGGTAGGGTAATTCTTTTCATGGGGCTTAAGCTGTCTAGAGGCACAGGCCACATCCTTCTCCTTCTTCATCAAAACATACCCCAAACCAACTATGGAAGCATCACAGTATGCAACAAACCCATCTGAACCATTTGGTAATGTCAAAACTAGGGCTGTGGTGAGTCGAGTCTTCAACTCCTGAAAACTCTTCCTAAAAGAATCTGACCGCTGAAATGTAACTTTCTTTTGAGTTAATCTGGACATGGGGAATGTAATAGACGAAAATCCTTCAACAAACTGTTGGTAATATCCAGCCAAACCCAAGAAACTCCTGATATCTGATAGAGAAATGGGTCTGTGCCTGTTTCTCACTACTTTAATCTTTTAAGGATCAACTCTAATACCAGCACCGAAAATAATATGGACAAGAAAAGCTACCGATCTTAGCCAAAATTTGCACTTACTAAATTTAGCAAATAAATGATGGTCTCTAAGAGTCTGTAATACTATTCTGAGGTAGTTTGTATGATCATTTTTGTTACGGGAGTAGACAAGGATGTCATCAATGAAGACTATAACAAACATATTCAAGTACTGCTTGAACACTCAGTTCATCAAATTCATAAAGGCTGCTGGGGCATTTGTGAGTCCAATAGATATGACTAGAAACTCGAAGTGACCATATCGGGTTCTGAAAGCTATTTTTGGAGTGTTATATTCTCTGGCTCTAAGATGATAATAGCCGAATCTGAGGTCTATCTTAGAAAAGTAACTTGCACCCTGTAGTTCGTCGAACAAGTTATCTATTTTAGGAAGTGGGTATTAATTCTTGATTATGACCTTGTTTAACAGATAATAGTCAATACACATTCTAAGGGAACCGTCTTTCTTACGCATAAACAGAACTAGTATGCCCTACAGGAAAACATAGGCCTGATGAATCCCTTATCTAGAAGATCATTCAACTATTATTTCAACTCTTTAAGTTCGACTGGAGCCATTCTGTATGGTAGAATAGAGATAGGCTGGGTATATAGAAGAAGGTCTATTCTGAAGTCAATTACCCTTTCGGGAGAAACTCCAAAAAGATCTTCAGGGAACACATTTGGAAATTCCCCCACTACTAAAACTGAGTCAAGGTTAGAAGTCTCAGAATTAGAGTCTTTGACTCGAACAAGATGGTAAACACACCTCTTGGATATCATTTTCCTCGCTCTAAGGTACGAAATAAGTTGGCCCCTAAGCGTTATAGTACTAACCCTCAATTCTAGGATTGGTTCATTTGGAAACTGAAAATGAACTATCTATTTCTACAATCAACTGAGGCATAGCATGAATGAAGTAAATCCATGTCGAGAATGATGTCAAAATTCGTCATCTCTAGTTCTATAAGATCTACTGATGTAACTTTCTGAGACATGATAACCGAGAAGTTTCTATATACCCACCGGGCTACAATAAACTTACCCACTGGAGTAGATACTAAGAAAGGCTCTACTAATATTTTGGGAGTGACTTCGAAGTTGATGGCTATATAAAGGGTTACAAAAAAAAAGATTCTCCAGGATCTAGCAAAGCATAAACATGTAAATGAAAGACTAGAGCCAATGACTAATGAGATTGGCCTGGTTGGCACATATCCCTTCCCTTCTGAGCAACCACTCGACACTCTCGAATCCTATTTCCTGGCTTACCACACCTAAAACATACATCACTACTAGCCCTATACTCTCCCTGATGGTTCCTACCACATTTTTTGACAAAGAGGATTCATGCGACTACTATTTATATTGTGTTAGGACTTAGAGCCTGGCGCTCTATCCCGATTGTCATTTTTGAACTTTTCCACAAGAGCACTAGCTGAAGATGGAGGTGAAACTGATGATTTTTGATCAAATTAGGGACAATTATAATCCTCTAACCTTGGCTGAGCAAAGTTAAAACTAACTATCCTAGCCCTCTTGTTCTCCCTCCCTCTCTCCTTAGTCTTATGCTCCTTAATCTATTGAGCATGGACCATCAATCTAGACAAGTCCATATCCTTAATCAATATTATGGTCCCACACTCCTTGACCACATTATTAAATACACCCAACATAAGTTTGCTCATCTTAGACCTATTATCAGCCACCATATAAAAAACATACCCAGCTAGCTGAGTAAACTTAAGAGAACACTCATTCACACTTATGTTGCCCTGCCTCAAGTTGATAAACTCTAACACCTTATATCCCTCGGCTCCAACAGGAAGAATTTATCTAAGAAGGCTGTAGCAAACTCCTCCCATACTATTAGCTCTGTATCTGCGCCTCTATCCCCTTTCCACAACTTAAACCAGGTATGCGATACATCCTGCAGCTGGTAAGCAGCCAATTCAACACTCTCACTAGAAATCACCCCCATAATATTTGTTATCTTTTGCACCATGTCTAAGAATTCTTGCGGATCCTCTTCAGATTTGGATCCCAAAAACAGAGGAGGATTCATTCAGGTAAAGTCTCGAATCCTAGCTGTGGCAGTATTGGCCACTGGCTTGGCCTGAACAGCAGTTGGCCGCATATTTTGGGCTGCTACGGAGTGAGATAGAGTAGTGAATACAATTCTGAACTTTGCATGAGAAACATGCTCATTCAGGGGATCTTCTTGAACGGACAGAGGCGCTGGATGGTTTCCAGTTCTTCTTTCGTTAGTTTTTCTAGGAGGCATGTTCTGTAAAGGAAAGGAAAAGTTAAATTTGATAGGGTGTTTAAATTGATCTCCTATTCATTTACACGATATGAACACTGAAAGAAAGGAAACATTTCCTAAAATATCTCATAGCCTCTTGTCCATAAGTGTGGCACACTTCACACTCACGTACAACACTCTACTTGATGCGGCTTTTAGACTCCCTAGGACACTTTGAAACCTTAGGCTCTGATACTAAGTTGTTAACGCCTCGATTATACACCCTGGGTGTTACACAATGCTAATGGTCATAAGTGACCACAAGCTAACCCATGTTGGTACTTGTTGTGAGCACTGAATAAAATAGCCAAGAACATGTGCGGAAAACAAAGCTGAATACACCATAAGGTTTTAAATCATGGTTCTAATAATTTCTGTAAAACAATACTGATAAAATGGTTGATAATGACAACTGAAAATTAAAGACTGACTAAGTGTTTGTACTAGTCTGAAAAGCCTCTACTAACTGACTGTGGAGCTGATGGGACAAACCTCAACTAACTCAGACTAAATAAAAAAATACTAAACTGATAAAGAAAACTAAGGTAAATAAGCCATGTCCTCAAAGTATGAGGACTCACCACTGCTACAATTGATAATCTAGCAGGTCTATACGCGATCAGGGAACCAAGCATCCAAACCTATGATATTAAACATCATACCACAAGAAAACGAGTATGCGATCAGTACTTTTAAATATACTGGTATGCTAAATGAGGTTAGGCTGATATGCATGAGTTCATGTGCATGAGTAATAACTGACTGAATGTATAGAATGAAGTACTAAATATAATGCATAAAATCTGTAAAGACTGAGAATGCATGACCAAGCATAAAACCTGTTCTGAATATAATTTGTAAACTGAGATACTGAATACTGATAAGTGAATAACTTATACCTGTATGCTATGGTCAAGCAAAACTGAAACTGAATTACTGAGCTGATACTGGACTAAGACTGTAGGAGCTATCATCTAACCAACATGCCCTAATATGAGCAAATTGGGGTCCAAACCGTGACCCCGGTTGGAAGGGTGTCAATACCGTTCCATAGGTACTAACACTGGCTGTGTGGATATACTAATATGCTATCCCAAAGGAGTAAGAGTGTTAAGCCTAATCTGACAGGTGACCCCTGAGAGGTAGTCAAGCCTAAACTGATGGGTGGCTCCTCATATCCTACGATGGCTATGTAGTTTTGGAGTACAGGGACTGCTACTAATGGCTCTGCCTATCTGATGATAAATCCACCTCCCCTGTACTCGCTCGATGCTAAATCCTTCTCCCAACTAAACTGACTCGGAATATTGAACTGTTCTAAGTTTAACTGATTATGATAACTGACTGAACTGATAATGCTCATAACATATCTGAAACCATTCTGAAGTACTAAGACTAAGTACATAACTAAGTTTTTGGGTATTCATAAACCCCAAGACTCGATAGCAATAATAGCAAAATAGTACTAAAACTTTGAAACCAAAATGTGAAAGCATTTATTCAAAATTCATACTTGTAGGCATTTCATCAAACACTTGATTCTCATAGTTTAAGCTAAGCATGGGAATAGTTTAAAGCTTACAGTAATGGCATGATTTCAACATCAACATCATTAATTATGATTTAAATAAGTGAACAACATCATTCAAACGTGTGGGATTTAATAACAACAACAACTTCATGTAAACATGGTATAGAATCAAGATCCATGGGGATTCATGGTTAAAATTAGAATTTAAAATCACAATAACTTGTAATAATCATAACTTTGAATTTGAAATTAGGTTCTTGGACTCCTTGGGTGAAAGGGACCATGGATGAACATTTAACATATCTTGACGGAGGAATTCGTGAAGGTTGTTGATGGTTTTCTTGAAACTTGAGCTCGAATCTTGAAGGTTAGGGTTTGTTCTTAAGAGAAGATTAGTTTTTGGAGGGAAATTATGAATAATGGGGAATATAATGCCCCTTTAGGGTTTTAATTTTATGTTTTGTACAGATTTGGGGCCATGGGAAAAGACCAAACGGTCCTTGAAAAATTAAATCACGGAATAAAAATCTAGATTTTACACGCCGGCGCAATGCGGTGCTTATCGTGTTGCACCATTGAAAAAGGACAATCCCTATTTTTCCCAAGGGCGCAATGCGGTGCTATCGCGTTGCGCCACTGGATATGGATAATTCTGAACTAGCACCTTGGCGCGATACGGTGTCATCGCGGTGCCCCACTATAAAGGACGGACGTTAAATTTCCCCTTAGCATGATGCAGAGCCAACACGATGCTCCAGTGGAAAAGGAAGAACATGATTTTGTCCATCACCGCGATGCGACCTAATCGCGATGGGCTACTGCCTTTTACTAAAATTGCCATAACTTCTCACCCGGGTATCTAATTTAGGCAAAATTGGTATCATTGGAAAGATAATTCTATTTCCTATAATTTGGTGGGTCTTGAGAAGGAAAATTCTTAGTAGAACAAATGATATGCTAATTTGAAGTTGACTATAGCAATATTCTTCCCAAAACTCAATCGATAAGGGATATTTTGATTCGTCTAATAGCTAGGAGTTATTTGAGGCCTTAATACATTTCTAACTCACTCATAAAACTATCAAAGTAGTATGATTCATTTCTCATGAACTCGAATCATGGTTCTAACAAACATTGGTTTGGATTTCTAGGGTCTTACAATGGTCCAAGTAGTTCAAATTTTTGTGATATTTGATGGTCACGTCATCCACATAAAACTCAATCTCCTTGTGGATAATATCATGAAATATGGTTGTCATTGCTCTCATATACGCAGCACTAGCATTGTTGAGATAGAAGGGCATTACCCTATAGTGATAAACATCCCAAGGTATGATGAAATCCATTTTCTCTACATCTTTTTCACCTATTAGTATTTGATGATACCCGACAAAA
Organism: Capsicum annuum; assembly: GCF_002878395.1. Lineage (NCBI taxonomy): Eukaryota > Viridiplantae > Streptophyta > Magnoliopsida > Solanales > Solanaceae > Capsicum > Capsicum annuum. The sequence continues at coordinate 127,791 of NW_025892189.1, read as the reverse complement.
CAATCCACAAATGACTTTCCATCCTTCTTTGGTACTGGAAAAATATTGGCTAGCCATGTTGGATACTTCGTGACTTCAACTACACTGGCTTGGATCTTCTTAGTGACTTCTTCATTGATTTTCAGACTCAAATCTGGATTGAATTTGTACAACTTTTGCTTCACAATATTGAACCCTAGATGAATTTACAACTTGTGTGATACAATATATGTACTGAATCCTTGCATGTCATCATATGACCAAGCAAATATATCAATGTACTCTTTAAGTAACCTGACGATTTCTCTTTTCTGCGTTTCTATAAGATGAACACTGATTCTGGTTTATTTGACTTCTCCATCATCACCTAGATTAACTACCTCAGTATCCTCTAGGTTGGGCTTTTCCCGATCCTCAAAATCCTTTAGTTCCTTGTTAATCGGTCCGGGCCATTGTTTTCTCATCATAGTCCTCCCATTCATCATTGTTTTACTTTGATTTGTTCATTTAGCTCTTGACATGATATGACATTGACAGGCTTTAAATTATTACTAAAATCACAAGTTAGATTATAGTGATCATATAGTGCAACAAAATAAGTGAAAATATTTTTTGTAATAAGGGAGGCTTTTATTGAAATTTAGAATATTACAGACATTGGCTATGATCCTCACTAGTGTGGATCTGATCCTTTTGAAAAGCATAAAAAGTGAAAATGAGGTAAACAAAACATAAAGGGTAGGTCTCGAGCCTCATTCAAACTGCCACCGATTTTATAAAAATTGAATTTCATCCTTTTATATACCACATCAATCGAGGAGTCATGATTGGAGTGGAAGTCCAATTTGACATCTTTTCCCCAATTCATCTTTCTTGATATCGATCTTCTTAGGACAATCTTCTATAATAGCATCCCACTCTTCGAACAAGTTCCCTATCCTATCCTATCCTCGAGACCATCGCTTATAGGCTTTAAAGATATAGGAAATGGCTGGTAGAGCGGAGGTAACCTCTTTTTCTTTTCATCACTATTACCAGTCATTCCTTCATCTTCAACAACTAAGCGACAATAAAGGAAGGAGTGTTTATCTGCCTTGGAAGTATTGATGTTCAACCAACTTTTGTCGACTCAGATCAATTTTACTTACTTGATTAACTGTTAAAATAAAAACAACTTAAAAGAAAAATATGTTAGATCCTATTATTGAAAAGTAATGCAAGACATCCGATATAAAGTAAGAACATAAAGTTTCTTTCATCTTAGGTAAATTGGAATGGGTATTGACTCAAAAAAAATTAACGGGTAGGACTTTGTCTATCGATTTTTGTATAAATGGGTCTTAACAGGATGTTGCCAAGTGTACTAATTTTGGAATTGTACGACTTTCCTCGATAAAATGAGATATAATGATTTTAAAGTGTAGAGGTGGGGCCAAAAGGCTTCCTACATATATCACAAAGGAGAATTAGGCCATACATAGTTCAAATAGAAAAGGGATAAGACTTCATTTCATTGCAATCTCATTAGAGTTCGTTAGGAAAATATGAAAGAAAAATGACAATATAAAGGACAAGACTAATGACTAGATCCTAGATATGTGCAGGCATTCCTACTTCTTTCTGCTTCTTCTATATCTTGATCTTCTATAGGTGGTATGGTGAAAATTTTAATCTGACTCTTCCCTTGCATTTAAAGTTAAGGCTTGTACCACGCCTTCTTTCTCATAACCTTCAGCCGGATCTTCAGTTTTATGCCAAAAATTCTTTTTTCTTGTGTGATCAATTGTTTGGCTTTAGCAATTTCCTTGTCAAGTCGATTGATTTTTCTAACTACTCTATTGGTCTTGCTTTTAGCATTTCTCCCACTTGAGCTAATTCCATTATTCATCTTTTCAGTTGAATAGTTCTTGAATCCATAATTGATTTTCCTGAAAGAATAGGAATAGCTTTAAAAAGAGAGTTAATGAAAATGGTTGAGGACTTTCTGAGAGACTTGGAGACCTGGAATATTTTGGGCATATTTTGGATATTAAGTGTATATTTTGGCCTAGAGGGTTTCAAAAACTTTGTTGAAGAATAGATCAATTTACTTTTGATTCAAAAAATGCACATAAGCACTTAAAATAGTTATACCACATAAGACAGTTATATCACACAACAATAGGATAATAAACGCGTCTTAATTGGGTGACTTTTTTGAGCCAAGGGTTGGCCTATCGGATTTGAAGAAAGTATATGTCTTTTAAAACCAATCCATTATACCCCCAAAATTTCACGAATATATAAGAAGGGCATAAAAGCCTACAAAGTTGCATGAAAAGGGATACAATCTTTAGAGAGAGGAAAAATAACATGAGAAAAAGAACAACATCCCACACAGGGGATAAAAGAAGAAAAACTAGTTTCTAGATGTTCCCTTATTGCCCTTCGCCCTTTTAGCTTTGTTCACCTCTTGCTATATGCAATATCTTGGTTTCCCAATATGTGTCCTAACAATCTCTTTAATTTCCACACTCATTTGGGTCCACCAAGCATTAAGACAGTCAACGAGATTAGTAGCCATTTTGAATCTTCCGTACGAGGCCGGCAGAGCCATTCCTACAAACAAAGTAAGCCTTCCACCTACCCCAAATGATAATGGATTGGATTAACCAAACATATATTTCTTCAACAAATAATCATGATTCGTCTGTTATTGGCTCGTAGTCAATAGACGTAGGGAAAGTTTTCTAATGAGCCCAATACCCCCTAGGTATTGGATCGTCCTAGGCTCATGCCTAAAAGAGGATTTTGGTTTCGCTATATCCTGGGTGTCTAAAGTGGACTTTGACCAGGTTCCCAAGCGGACGACTTGGGTTTGGAAATACGAACAACCATCGAACGCCTAACGTGCCAATAAACTATCATATTTCTAATACTTGATTTGAAATTGAACAATAGGGGCCGGGACATCCACGAAACCCCAAATAGTTATATATTTCGAGTGTGAAAGTATGTCATGAAATGCAATAGTTTAAATTTGAGGAAATTTAAACACATAAACAAACAAACAATTTAAATTTAACAAACCTAAATAGTTAGTCAAATGAGTTAGTGCACATATTTGGTTAGAACCTAGCACATCCCCAGCAGAATCACCATTTCTGTTTTATCCCTTTTCAGATTTTATTTTAAAGAAAATAGTTTTGACTTTTTCAAACTATTTCAAAATTCAAGATGTTTTGGTAATAATTTTTTGAGAAAGATTTATAGGGTCGCCACTTGATTTTTTATAAAAAATTTCAAGAAAAACTTAAAGAAATCTCAAAGATTCAAATATAGAAATAAATCTTCAAAATTAGAGAAACTGAATAAGGGTTCAATTAACGCCCTAAGAAGGTTTTTAAGACACTTAGGAGCGTCCGTTTAAAAACGGTTTACCAAACGCTCATTTTTGACTAACTAAAAGGGTGACTAACTTTGTGAAAAGGTTGATTTTAAAATATAAAAATTGTTTATTTACTTAAAGTTGGCATTTGTTTATTTGACTGAGAAATAGCCTATTTGAATTGGGAAGTAAGCTACAACCTATTCTACTTAATCTAATATTAACTTTTGAGAAAAAATACGAAATACCCCGCTTGATTCATGATTAACTTTTGAGAAAAATTACAAAATATTTTACTTGAAAAAATATTTTATTTAATTCATAATTATTTCTAGGAAAAATTTATGAAATATTCTACTTAAAGAGAAACATATCTAAACTAGGTCGCACACTTGGATTTAAGAAGAAAATAAATTTGTATTTTTTATGGGAGAAAGAAATTATGTAATGTTCTCATTATTATTATTAGAGAAAATGCTCTATTTCCACCTTGAACTATATGCGAAAAGGCTGAGATATACCCGAACTTTAGGAGAGTCCTATTACCCCCTGGACTAATTAAAATCGTATTTTTGATAACCTTAGTGTGTACGTGGCACATATGTGACACAACACAATGAAGGGCCATGTAGGCACTAAGGTTGTCAAGAATACTATTTTAATTAGTCTAGAGGGTAATAGAACCCTCCTAAAGTTCGGGTGTATCTCAGCCTTTTCGCGTATAGTTCAAGGTGAAAATAGAGCATTTTCAAAAAAATATATATAGTTCAAGATATATAATTAAAAAATATTTTTAAAAATTTTAAAATAATCCTTTTTTTTCCTCCATCTTTTTTAATTTAAAAATATTTTTAAAATAATTGAAAAATAATTTAAAAATATTTTTAAAAATTAAACAATCATTTTAAAAATATTTTTAAATTCTTTTTAAAAAAATATTTTTTCCATCCCCACCTCACCCCAACCCGTCCCCACCCCCACACCCCACCCAGCCCGTCCCCACCCCATACCCCTCAGCCTCTCCTTTTTTCCCCCATCCATTTTAATTGAAAAATATTTTTTAAAAATTAAAAAATGATTTTAAAAATTTAAAAATAATAAATTTTAAATTTTTTTCCCACCCC
>NW_025892189.1:95544-120321 GCF_002878395.1 Capsicum annuum | reverse complement strand
TAAATCATATTTAAATTAATTAATTATTTAAGTAAAATTTATTTAAATTAGGTAAGAATTTTAAATTTGATAAATTAATTAATTTAAATTTAATTAATTTAAATAAATTAATTATTTAAGAATTTTAATTTATTAATTTTTAATAATTTAAATTTAAAATTTAAATTAATTAATTAAAATAATTTTAATGTAATAATTTTTTTTATTTTTTTATTTTAAAAATGATTATTCAAATTTTAAAAGCATGGTTATTCCAATTTTTATCCAATTTATAAATTTTTCTTATTTAATTAAATTAATTTTAATATTTAATTTGTTATGTAGCATTCGAAAAATGACTTGAAATTTAATGTAATACTTTTTCTATTTTTTTCTTTATTTTTTTAAATGACATGGCAGACGATGTGGCTGGTATAACTGACGTGGCAGACGTGACAGCTGACGTGGGAGAGAGTGTGTTACACTCACCAAAATAGGGTTTAAAATGTTGCTCTTTAGTAGGTTCAGAGGTCCAGATGACAAACATGTAAGTAGAAGTGTCCAACTTACAAAATCGACATAGTATAGGGGTCCAGGAGGTCATTTTTCCTTTTTAATTTAGTCAATTTTAATTTAAAATCTAGACAAATTGAAAATTAATCAATTGTATTACAATTGTAATCTAATTAATTTCAATTATGGTCAAATTCAATGAATAGACTAAATTGAATCAAAATTTAAAATAAATTAAAAATCAGTTTAATCTCGAGTTTCTTGATTTAATAAAATCAAACAAATATTTTTCAAATAAATCATTTTTGAAGACAAATTATTTTTAAATCAAAATTTTACCTATTTGAATCAATTTTTCAAAATAACTCTTGATTTAAAATTTAAGTCTTCATAAAATAATTATTTAAGTAAGAAAATTGTATGATTTCGTATATGCGAATACAAAAATATATAATTGTCACTTAAAATGTCCAAAATTACCCAAAATAAAAAGATACTTTGGAAAGATTTGTTATTCGGATAAAATAAATGTCATAATTTTATTCTAAAATTTAAGAAACTCAAAATTAAATTTAATTGTGGAGGACAAAAATTAGGTGTCAATACCCTCAACTATAGATTTATTTGTGTATGTCCTTAGGGGTTTAAAATCCATTTGAATTAGAAATTCAAAAGTCAATCCAAACCTTAACGTGTTCTCCATCTTCTACTTTTCATTGGATCCCTTATTGCAAAAAATCGCTTTCCCAAATAGTTTTTATTCAGATCCAAGAACTAGGTGAGGGACATCCTGCACTTATAAAGAAAGTAGTTTGTGTTATAAAACAAGTAAGAACAAAAAAAAGAGTAGAGAGAATCAAGAGAGCAATTCTTATTACTTCTTTTGAGGATGAGAGATCATAAGATCGTACAATGAACAAAAACCCTCTATTTATAGGAGAAATTTACTCCTAGTCTGAGTAAAAGACGGATGCTTCAAATTCTAATAGATATCAAAGTAGATCTTGATCTTGATAGACATTCACTATAATGTAAATACATTTATAACACTCCCCCTTGAATGTTTAGATAGATAATATGACTCGTTAAAAACTTACTAGAAAAAACCCAGTGGAAAAAATATAGTGAAGGAAAAAGAGTACACATCTCTAACAATACGCATATAGGCTGCCTCATTAAAAATCTCACAAGGAAAACCCGGTGGGACAAAACCTTGAAAGGGAACAAGAGTACAACACATATTTGCTCCCCCTAATGAGAGCATCCTTGAACTTTTGCATTCCGATCTTGTGCAGCATCTTCTTGAAAGTTTCAATTGGAGAATATTTGGTGAATAAATCAGTCACATTGTCAGTTGAACGAATCTGTTGCACATTAATATCATCATTTTTTTGTAGCTCTTGTATGTAGAAAAGTTTTGGCAAAATGTTCTTCGTTCTATCTCCATTTATGAATACTCCCTTAAGATGTGCTATGTATGCTGAATTATCTTTGTAAAAAATTGTGGGTAGATTATCATATTTCATATCACATTTTTCTCGAATGAGATGTATCATGGACCTCAACCATACACATTCTCGGCTTGCTTCATGAATAGCTATTATTTTAGCATGATTCGATGAAGTGGCTACGATAGGCTGCTTTGTATATCTTCAAGATATGATAGTAGCACCACATATGAACACATAGCCTATTTGAGACCGAGTTTTATGCGGGTCAGATAAGTACTCAACATCAACATGACCAATAAGATCGGGACTACAATCTTTAGAATAAAACAAACTCATGTGTTTTATCTCATTTTGATGTCTCATAGTAGGATCAGAAATATACCTTGCTAACAAATTGACTGAAAAAGCTATAGGCCTAGTAGCATTTGCAAGGTACATGAGTGCATCAATTGCACTAAGATATGGTACTTCATAACCAATCCAATTCGATATATTTTGAATTTCAGCAAATAATCTATTGCTTTGAAAACTCTTCAAGAGTTCCAATGATGTTCAAGCAATAAGCTTATACAATATAAGGATTATAAATAAGTTTCCCAAAAACTTTTATATGCTTCAAGCAGTTTGAATCCTTAAAAGTTTTTCACATAAGTTTTGTTAATTGACAATATTCAACATTTCATGAATGACATCTTCAAATATTTGGACTGCAAATCAAATAAGTTTTATACTTACCAAGATGGATCCTTTTATGTCACTTGATAAATGTTTCTACGTCAGCATGCTTAAATTAACGTAGAATTCAAATCCTCCTAATCTTTCACAATATTGCACCAACAATGTGTTAAAGATATTGATGATATATTATTTTGTATCGGTTCACAATGCGACATAATATTTTGAGATCTCATCACTTTATTATTTTCAGGTAAATGAACCTCTCATAAGGTTTCATGAAGTGTTATGTCGTAGGCTCTTCAAGAGCTCATTGTCTTCTTATTATGATTATTTGCTCCTTATCCTTTTCAAGGATTATTTCATTTGGAACAGATTGGTCTATCAAACTTCACGCATGCATAGACTTTATCCTTTAAGGACACAAAATAGATGCACTTGCAGCTAAATATGAGATGCTTTCGGCATTTGACTTGAATTATCTTTTGAATGAAGATCTGATGATAATTCCTAACATATTTCATAGCTGCTTATAATCTCTCCCTTATGTTAGGAAAACTAACATACATCCTTTACTTCTTTGAGGAACCCATCTTTGTGCAACATGGTATATTCATTAATCGTATACCGCACATCAAAACTATTAGATGAAATAGTTGGTTCATGACCTTGAACCAATTGAGGGGGAAGAAATAATAATTTATTGGTCTAATGCATACAAGTGTTATTGTATGCAACATATCATATTTCAGACCAACACATGAAGCTTTGTTCTCCTTAGTGATGGTTTAGCTATTTATAGAAGGCATTCAATGCCAAACCATCATCATCAAGATAACTTTTTTGATTGCACAATCTGAAAATTATGTTCTTAACTCAATTTTATTGAGCAAGCAACTTTATGAATGTCAAACTGCAGGTTGACAATGAATGTAGATATGATCATCTTATTGATGCATTTTTTCAATATATCACATGATAGGTGAACAAGCCTTTTTTCACCTTTTATACTTTTCGGATTTTAAGGGATCCAGTCCTAAAATTAGTTGGTCCAACCAACTTCTCACGAGAACAAGCAACATTAAAGTTCATGAAGAATTTTTGAATTCTTCAATATATTTTCAATAGTTTTGAGATGTCGGAATCGTTCATGTCAATTTATGAACTTTTACTCTAGTAAACTCCAAGTTTACCATGACATGTGTTTTTCTTTAGTAAATTTCAGATTTACTATTACATGAATAAATTTCAGATTTACTACTTTAGAAGTAAATTTTGAAATAACTCTTCTCAGTTATTCTGCCTTATTCGGAGGTGCGTTGTAATACCATCACAATCAAGTGCACATTTGCATTAATAAGCTTCTCATTCTCCAGGAATGGAATATAATCATGCCTTAAGCGTATCAAATTATGATAGCTACTACAAAATCAAATTAAGGCATACATATGATGTAGAGAATTTTTTTTCTAACATATATTATGATCATAATATGCATGTGAAAATATCATCACTTTTGATGATCATTATCATATTGTCCCTCCACACGTATATTCGTGCATTCAATCGCTTGTCTTCTTTCAGACATATTAAGCACTGCAACCATATACACCTCAGGAATGAAGTAAGTTGTCATATTTTGGACTTATCATATGTTGCTACCACATTCACTTTATGGAGTGGAGCATATTCAATGGGTCGAATTTCATGACTTTTCACCAAACATCCATTATTTTGCCTTAGCCATCATAATAATATCAATATGGTGCATTGACAATCAAACTCAATGTCTTATCCATATAAAGGCGTCTTAGTCTATAAATCGTTGGGACTTAAACCCAATATTTTAGCATCATGGTGCATCACGACTTTAAGTCGACGTGTTATGAAATTTAAATCCACCATCTTACCCTCAATCAATAACATAATACGACAAAGAAATATTCAAAAGCTAGTCACTAAAAGAAGTTCACAATCTTTGTTTTACTAAAGAAAGAATACATCAAAATATTCTGAAACTAAGATCGAGAATTCTAACTTGATAAATAAAGATGATAACACAATTTTTTTTTGTAGCAAAACGGGCATACAACAAGAAATTATCTATAATAGCATTCTTGTCAATTATAACTTCTCCTATATTATATAGTATAATTTTATTACTGTAAGTGAACAAATTATTAGAATGAACATTGATATTTGTGCAAAAAAAAATGAAATATAAATTGTTACATGCAAATAGTTTCCATTCCAATTCATGCTATAATCAATTAGTTGCAATTTGACCGATGATCATAGTCATACAAAATTTGGCTATACAACTAATTCATACTTTTAACAAGGCAAGAGTTATATTGGAACGTATTACCTGATTTACTAGCGAAAGATTTTCTCCATCTAGTCAGTAGGCTAAAGCTCGTGCTGATAACGTGTTATAAAACAAGTAAGAACAAAAAGAAAAGTAGAGAGAATAGAGAGAATAATTCTTATTACTTCTCTTGAGGATGAGAGATCATAAGATTGTAAATACAATGAACAAAACCCCTCTATTTATAGGGAAAATTTACTCCTAGTCTGAGTAAAAGACGGATGCTTCAAATCCTAATAGATATCAAAGTAGATCTTGATCTGGATAGACATTCACTAAAATGTAAATACATTTATAACAGTTTGAAAATATTTAGCATCTTACAAAGTTAAGAATTCTTTTGGGTTAAGATTCTCCACGCTAGCTTAGCCAACAGGATCCTATTAAATTGCTTCAAATCTCTAAAGCCAAAACCCCCTTTCGACTTTACCTCATAAAGTTTCTGTTATTTTTCATTATGCATTTTTCTTCTCTATTTACTTTTTCGCCACCAGAAATTAAAGCAAATAGTAGTAATCTGCTTAGTATCGAAAAATTGAAAATAGGACAAAGCATATGAAGGAATAGCAAGTATGATATAAGCATTACTCCTTTGCCGACAACACTTAGTAAATTACTTTTCTAACCCTATATCTTACTCCCTCCGTCCCAAATTTTCTAATTTGATTTTTCATTTTACTTGTCCTTTTATGATAAACTAGCCATATTATTAATTATTTTTTTTAATCAATATGTCATCTCAATTTGGGACGAATAATTTGAGACGGATGGATACCTTTTAACCCACTCTTTAACAAATTCTAGCATTGTGTTCTTTGATGACCTAGATAAAGTCCCAAGTTATCTCTATGCATTTGTCCTATCTCCGTTATAATATTATCTTTTTCTTCCTCGATAGTATTTTTACTAAAAAATATTGCCAATTTTTCAAAATAAACTTTCTGGGCTGAACAAAGTACATAAGTTTTTAGAATTTATGAAATTTTTATAGCACTTTGAGTATTAACTGAACAAAATAAAAAAAATCATCCGCAAAGAAGAGGTGATTTATCTTAGGACCGTCCCTGTTGAAGCTTATTCCGTGAAGCTCTCCTCGATCCTCGGATTTGTTACAGAGCCTGAAAAATCCTTTGGCACATGATATGAACAAATATGGAGACAAAGATCACCTTGTCTTATCCATCTACTAGGCTGCACAACCCCAACAACTTCACCATTTATATTAAACATATAAGTAGGAGTTGTGATGCGTTGCATATGAATATAATGACCGAATAATTTTCATAAAGGACATAGGTTATTTCATTTTAAAATTGCTGTCCCTTCCTAAAATTATTTGTTTTAATTTAGTTATCTCTGAAATCAAGAAAATGAACAACATGAACATTTATTAGGTAAGAATGTACTTGGACACTAGTAGACTCAAAAATAGTTTTTTACAGTCAAATGTGAATTAAGCTTCACGTATATTTTTCGCATGCAGAAGGATGGGGTAGGGCAGGCAGGACTTAGGATGGGGTAGGGGGAGGGTTCGGATTCATCCAAACCTCCTTCGACAAAAAATTATACTATATATACATGGTTAAAATTATTTTTTATGTATATATATAGTAAATGTCGAACCTCCATCGATTAGTTGGTAATTCACTTGTGAACCCCTTGATAAAAATACTCCACCACTGACGGCAGGGCTGTAATTTAATTAAATAATAATAAATTTTCAAATCAACGAGGGACACTTTATCTTTCATCTATTTTTTTTTAAAAAAGTGAAAGAGCAAAAAGTATCCACAAAAAATTCTTTCTTTTACGCATTATCAAAATAAAAGAATAAAGCTTCACCAAAGACAGAAAAAGAACAAAGGCTAAGAGAAATACTTCTAATAGTAGTTGCATTGTTGGTTGGTATCTATCATCTTATAAACAATCATCGAGTCAATTTTCAAAATAAAATAACTCAAATTCTTTTGAATGCCTAGAATTGACTCCATAGTTGCCAACAGCTACTTTCTCTAGTTCATAATAATTACTTCATCCGTTTAAAAATAATGAACTACTTTGACTTGACACAGAATTTAAGAAAATAAAAAAGACTTTTGAATCTTGTGACCTTAAATTAAAGTTGTGTCAAATGTTCCAAAATACCCTTTAATCTTGTGGTCCTAAATATGTCACGTGGAAAGTAGAAATTAAAGTATTATCAAAAAAAGAAAAAGGGTCATTCTTTTTTAAACGGACTAAAAAGAAAAGTAACTCATTTTTTTGAAACGGAGGGAGTAAATTTTTTGAAAAGATATAAATATACCCTTGAACTATGAAAAATAATATATATATCTGTTGGTGAAATTACAAAAAATATTATAACTGAAAAATTACAAGTGAAGAAAAATAAAAAGTTATCTTCTTCTTCGGTTGAGGCGCGGATATCTCGCTCTCTTTAAGGAGAATCAAGCTCACTGCAACAAATAATTTCACTGATCAAGCATTAATCTTCTTGATTTGTCCCTTCCAAGATACAATAGCCTTTTCACAAAGAACAACTCAACAACTTTGGACAAGAGTTGAGTTCAAAGCTCCACAAAAAGAACATCTTCCTTCAATTAATAAGCTCTTTTTTAAACTAACTTTTGTGATCTCTTTATTTTCTTGTACTTTAAAAAATATGCAAGACCACCTCTACTTATAGATGAAAAATATTCCATGCAATGAATAGGAAGAATAAATGGATAGTAAAGAGGGATAATCTATGGCATATAGGTTAAAAGAATAAAGAGGTAGAATAATGGTGAATGTTACAAGAGTTACATGAAACTTATGGCTACATCCTTACCACTAATTCATAAAACTAATTGACATATAATGACACCAAAATGAATGAGGTTAATTGATGTAATATACATGCACAAATGGAGGACTTTAGATAGAATAATGGCAATAAAGTTAAGGTGCATTTGGTGCACAATCAACAATGCATGAATTAGGAGTATTCAAGTAACATAACTCCCACGTTCCTGAACTTTTAAATGGATACTTATGCCATGATAACAAGGCATTAAAATATATTATAGTTAATAATAAAATGCCATAAAAATAATAGTCGCTCACTCATTTTAATATTAATATAAGAGAGTCCACTAGTTGAAGAAAGACAATCATGCATAATGAAGGTGTGCTCTGCATTGAATCTTCTCTTAGTAAAATAGTAATTTTTACTTCTGAGTCGTAGTAGTCTTAGACTTGAACCATGACTGCTTAATGGAAATAAAAATTTACTGCTTACACATAATAGTTAAGGTGTTGACATGAACTTTATAGCCAGCACGTTACGACCTTGTTCTATCTCGATTTCATGAGTGTCATTGAGAATGAGCCTAATTCTCGTAGAAAGCGGCCTACCTCCACACTCACATAGGTGAAATCTATCGAGAGTGCTCTGTAATTTTAGCACCCCACTCATACGAGCTACAGATTTTTACTAAGAATTTTTAAAACTCAACCTCACAATTATTATAGGTAAATGTACTCACACCATAGGGAGGGATAAATAATATAGTGCATTTTTTTTAAAAGTCATCATGTGATTCTTTTTTCCCATTGAACCTGGTTATAGGATTTCTAGTCCCCAAGTTGGGTTTCCTTATATATGACTTAAGATTTAATAGGCTTCAATCCCATCCCTATAGATGTGCTCCAGAGCTTTTCTCTTACTAAGACCTTAGTCAATGAATCTGCAAGATTATCACATGATTTGACAAAACAACATTATGTTATCATTTGTCAAATATGATCTTACATTACTGTGTTTTCTCCTTATAGGTCTAGATTTACCGTTGTAATAACAGTTTTGAACTCTACCAATTGTAGCAATTCTATCACAATGAACTAAAATAAGAAGAATTAGTTTTTCAAAATAAGGTATTTGAAATAACAAATCTCTTAACCAATTCGCTTCCTCACAAGCTGAAGCTAAAGAAATTAGTTCAACCTCCATGGTAGGTTAGTAATAATAGTTTACTTTTTAGATTTCCAACAATTAGCACCACCACCCAAAGTATAGTAGATAAGGAATCAACTGATAAAGTATTTCAACTCGCATCACAAAAAGTACAATAGGATATTTTTTATAGAATAAATCATAATATTTTATTCCAATTAAATATCTCATTACCCTCGTTATAGCATGCTAATGTTCATTACCTGACTTGCTAATAAGCCTGCTTAGTACTCCTACTATATATGCAATATCAGGCATAATGCAATCAGTCACATATCTCAAACTTTCAATTATGCTAGCATATTTCTTTTGATTTATAATATCATTTTACTTTTAACAGGAAACAAGTGAACACTAGAATCAAATGGAGTTACAACATGCTTGAAATCAAGAAAATTATATTTTTTAAAATTTTCTCAACATAATGTGACTGGTCAAGGAAAATTCCATCACATGTTCTAGTAATTTTTATTCCTAGAATAAAATTTACCTCACCAAGATCTTTCATATCAAAATGACTTTTAAGAATATTTTTAGTTTCACCAATAACATTCATGTTAGAGCCAAAGATCAATAAATCATCAACATATAGGCAAATAATAACATGTGAATTATTCCATGACTTATGATATATGTACTTATCACTCATTTATTTTAAAGCCATTATCAATCATGCAGGAATCAAACTTTTAATACCATTGCTTCGGTGCTTGTTTTAAGCAGGGATTTAGTAAGTTTATAAAATTTGCTTCCTTGGCCAGCCTCAACAAAACACTCGGGCTATTCCATATAAATTTTCTCATTTAGGTATCCATTTTAAAAATCTGTTTTTACATCCATTTGATGAATTTATAAATGAAAAATTACTACAATATCAACTAAAAGTCTAATGGATGTAATTCTAGTTACCGGAGAAAAAATATCAAAATTCTAGGCTTTCTAGTTGTTTAAAATCTTTAGCCACTAGCCTAGCCTTATATTTATCAACAGATCCATCCGATTTTAATTTTTTACATAAGACCCATTTGCATCCAATTTTTTTACAACCCGGTGGTAAATCAACTAGCTTTCAAGTTTGTTACGTCTCTATGCACAAAATTTGTTGCGTCTCTACGCAAAAAACTTGTAGCATCTCTACGCTCACGCAAGTGTACGTGATCGTTCAAGTAATATAATGACTTAGACAGTCAGATATCATTCCCTCGAGGATCAATAAACTAGAAATTTATTCAATCTTTAGTTCAAGACCGTTGAGTGTTAAGTGTTGATTGTATCAAGATTAAGATTAATTTATAAATAAAATTTAAACTACTAAACAAGAATTAATTTATGATAACTTAAGCAAAGTAAGCAACGGTTGTAATCAATAATGAGGATGATTCTAGAGTTGAGGTATTTTGAACAATCATACAATTCTCTATTCTTTTCATAGTCTAATTGGTTATCGGGTTGATGGTTCGCAAGGTTTATGCCACAATCTTGGTCTCCCGACCTCAGATCTTCTATCTATTGAATGTTGTAACTACAACTCCCGTAGAGTTACAAAAAATCTTCTAGATTCATGAAGTTGTCTTCCTGCAAGTGAACCAAGCAAGGCTTCTAGGTATATCCCTATCCTAGATGCTAATTCAGATCCTTTCTTTCATAAAAGAATAAGAACCTTGCTCCCTAATTTCTTCGTTCTGTCCTATGATTCTCCTCCAGGATTGACATAGAAATATAAATTTATTCTAATGGTGGCCAATCATTAAAATAGTAAGCTCAAGAAAAAAATAAGAACAACCCATCTAATAATCCAGAAAGAAACTATGAATAAGAATATTAAATAGTACTCATGTTCTTAGCCTTAACCCCAGAAAGGGGGTATTTAGCTACTCTTGTTTGAATTAACCATCCAAACTAAGTAATAAATCATACCCAATTCAATCCTTGAAATAAAGGAATTCAAAAGAATGTTTATGAACCCTAAAAGAGAGAATTTTGTGTTTTACTTCCGCTGCTCTCTGCTTGATAAAAGTCCCTCACCTTTTCCTGGATTTTTTCTTTTATAGCTGGGACAAAAATAATTAAAATATTCCCGATTTGTCCACCCGGCGCATCGCGCCATAACTGATATTGCTATTTTTCCATTAAAATCTGGGAAGTCACAGAGCTCAAGTATTCCCCATAAATTGTAAAATGCACCCTCACCGCGACGCGCTACTATTGCGGTGAGCCAATGGATTGGAACAATTGTGAAATAATTATCCTCCGCGATGCGCTAAACTTTCAGGTCACCAATTCTGATAAACTACACTTCTCCGCTATGCGAGACAATCGCGAACTTCCACTGGAATTTGACAATTACTATTTTGCTGATCACCGCGATGTGAAGAATCTTCAAATGAGGATTTCTTCTTTCCAGATTCCCTTTTTTAGCTTATCTTCAATCCCTTGCCTTCCTTAACTGCTTCCATCTTCTTGTAATGTCCAATTACGCACAATTCTTCATAATTTTTAACCTAAAAGTATTAATCATATCCATTAGGCACAAAACAGAATAAAAGTTGAATTATACTTAAGAATTCATACAAAGTTCTTAAACTAAGTTCAAATGTGGGTGCATATTGGTACTTTGAGCATATAAATATGCCCAAGATCACCACCCCACACTTAAAACCATTGTTCATCCT
The DNA here is from genome assembly GCF_002878395.1 of Capsicum annuum. Classification (NCBI taxonomy): domain Eukaryota; kingdom Viridiplantae; phylum Streptophyta; class Magnoliopsida; order Solanales; family Solanaceae; genus Capsicum; species Capsicum annuum. The sequence continues at coordinate 108,669 of NW_025892189.1, read as the reverse complement.
TGAACACATGAATTCAAAAACATAATTACTTCCTCTTTTCATCAAAATCTCAAAGTTATGTAACCATGAGCACTTACGCTTTGCAATAACACATCCTCAAGAAACATTTTAGTACAAATTCTTCTCTCTTCAATAATGAATTTCTAACATGTTGGCAAACTCAATTAAAGAAACACGATAAAAAATCTGATTTCCATCCCCCTGCATCCTCACTTAAGGAAACTTCCCCATATTTACTCACAATAGTAACTATGCAATAATAGGGGAGTATCAAATCAAATCGTTCACTCTCAACAAAGAATTCGTATATGTTAGTGAACGAACCATAAGCTTTCCCCTAGTGTTCTACTCCACTAATAATCAGATGTTTGTGTGAAGGATCAACTAGGTCTTTTCCGGGTTGTAATAAAGGCTTAGGGACAGGTAGGTACTATTTACAGAATAGTGACTATTGCTCCTAAACTTTTAAATACAAGGACTATCAATTCACTCTATTTTCCAACACCCATTTATCCTTTTATTTCTCCCCAATTTTTCATTTGTCACACCTTTTTCAATTTGCTTATTTTCTTATACTAGGTTGGGAGTGTTAATCATCTCTTCCATAATCTTGTTACGCACCTCTATTATAGCCACCCTTAACTTAAGCTTATAGGCATTCATTAAGGTGCACATTATCCAACTGGACCAGGGCCAAAACAAGTTCATTGTAACATTTCTATTTACTAACTCCCAATTATCCCAGCATCATCAAACATCAAAAACAACTACTTTGGGGGCATCAACTGATTACCTTCTTTTCTCATTTTTTGCATTTAATCCTCTCTTAGTCTTATATTTAAAACGCTCAGAAGCTTATTTGGATCAACTTATGATTCAGCAAAAAAGGGGTAAGGTTTCATAACAGGCTACCAAAAAAATAGGCTCAAGGCTCAAAGGGGCTGACTAAGATTATGCACAAAGGGAGGGCTTTTAAAGTTTAAAACCGGTCTGTCAAAGAATTTCCTACATCACTTCCTGCATCCAAAACCCTTTATTTCGCATTGTAAACACACCGGGCAAGTTCTAGTCATTTCTATTTATGTAGAATATATACTAATACTCACCCTCACATTGCATGTACGAAATCAACCACGTTCCCCAGCATGTTCTTTATTGAATTCAATATTAAGCCAACACATCATTTATCAAGATTAAATCCTCAGTACTCAAAGTAAAATAATGAATTTCTTTCAATTATTGCAAAGATGGCCCATTTCATACACTCCTCTAAGATAGTGATAAAATTCTACTAAATTTCTTTCTTTCGTACGACCAATCCCCTTAAGACGGTCGTCATCCATCTATCATAGGGGATGTCATCTAACTATGACTGTTTATTCCTAAATACCAAAGAGGGCAAAAGCAAACATAACTGGGTTGGCACGAAACCTACCAATAAGGGAAAAAATAACAATAACATACTACTTTTAACTGAAACGATAGGTGATAAATGCCACAGACGGCAAATTGCAATCCATAAAATAAAAGTTACTAAATATTACAGACCAATGTTCTAAATAGCTAATACTTTGAACCAACACAACAAAACAGAAAAAATAAAACAAAAAAATAATATTGTTCAGTCAAATAACAAAAAAATGCAAGAGCATTTGAGCCTACCACCCCACACTTTAAACAAAGAACTATCCCAGTGCTTTCATTTAAGCTCATGGTAGGGTGGCAGTATACTTCCTAATCAATCAAAAGGGACTATAGCAGACATGTTCCCAGCAACCATATCTCCATCATCGCCATCCTCATCAGCTTCATCATCATCAGATTACTCCTCCTCATCGAACTCCATGTTGGAATCCGTATACTTGTGTTCTTCATTTATGGGTACATCATCATCAACAAGCTTCACAAAATCTGGGCCAATCTTCAGCATGGTCCTAGCGTGATGGCTAAATAGATAATCAAGCTCTACAACGTGGAGCTCCTCTGGTGTAGCAGGCCTACTTCTAGTCCGCGACATCATCATCATGAGGCCATATAACCTATCCAGTACCTCATCAGTCCGTGTCTGTCGCTCCATCCTCATCAAATTAGGACAGATGCCCCAGCTGTGCTTCGAGCAGTAGTGATATCCAGAGGACGAGTAATCACCTCAGGTTTATAATCAAGATCCTCTTCATCCACCCTAAGACTTCTCAAAAACCTAGTTACCAAACCACCAAAACCAAAGCTACGACCCATCAGAGTGCGTGCTTTCTTCATAGCAGAAAAATGACACTTCCCACATTGATTTCCATATCAGTACACATGTGGGCATAAATTAAACACACCCTATCCCAATTTACCTCAATCATATGCTTGCCTTATATAAAGCATGAATACACTATTTGACCCCACATTTATGCTTCCTTATTCATTTGAGAGTAGGGAAAAGTAGAATGCAAACCTGTAACTCTATGCCTCATCCAACGAGCTGAAGAACACAGGCCACACAACAAATGCCTGATGTGTGCATAAGGAGGAGAAACAATAAACTATCGCAAGAAATTTGGGTTCGTCTCTGGGATGCCCAGCAATTCATTAATATCAGTAGTGGTGAATCTAATCACCTTACCTCAAACCTTCAATAAATGTTCAGGATGGCTGGGGTCCTAATTTGCATAAAATTCTCTGACAAGATATAGGTTGTACTCTGTTGGCTGATGAAAAATGAAATTCATATTAAGCTCTGCAATTCGCCGTACCATAGAAGGACACTCTCTCATCAAGCTGGCCCGATCGATATAGACCTCCGAAATATACTTAGCATCCATATGCTTAGTATACAACTGTTTTCCAGCCTTTCTCACTGCCTTGAACCCAAATTTCCACACTTTCCCTTGCTGAAGTGAAGGGGCTCTAGGCCTCTTGTTAATTGCCCTTCAGACTGTCTGTTTTTTTTCCTCGTAGGGGCAGAAGGCCCTGCCTTTGCTTTGACCTTGCTTGACTATTCTTCCATTAGGCCTGCGATTAAGAAAATGTAACACACCATGCAAAAAGATTACACTTATGATTAGCTAAATTGAATATGCATTACGTATTTCTTCGCACCCCACACTTAGTTTGTTAGCCATACACTTATATTAATCAAGGTACTCAGACTTCCCTTTGCTTAGGCCTAAATATCATATTTACAGACATCATATTCCTCTTCAGTACCCATCATCCCTTGTCATGTTCGCAACACAATGAAAGACTATAAATATGACTATGTTACTCTAGCATCACATAACCTTTAATTGTAATCAATCAGCCAATATCAGACAATAAAGGTTTATACACAATGGAATAAAATTTTCCCTAACTTTCTAAAGATTCTACCCTTACACCTCTAACTACAATACCATTCACTCCTCATCCTGTCAAGTAGCATAAAAATGGTTTACCCCCTAATCCCAATAGCAAATATTAGTCAGGTATGTTATCCATGATTCAAAGCAATGAGAATTAGGATAAGATGCCACAAATTGAACTAAACATCAGAAACAATGCTAATATTTACCATTAGTAGGAGAAGGAAAATAAAATTATCCATAAAAACTATCACTACTCACACATTGTAACAAGAAAGGTATTAAATGAATAAATATGAACTTACCTCAACAATTGAAAGTGAAAAATTCTTAAAGGGAGAGGGAATGAAAGATTCTTGAAGTTTAAGGGAGAGGGATTGAGAGGGCGGCATGATTAGGGTTTTGAACTAAAAGGTTTAGGGTTGGGGAGATTGTATTTATAGAGGGATGGGTCGGGTTAGGTTTATGAAATTTTAGACCTGATTTAACCTCTCTCCATGACGCGGAGCAATCGCGAACCTTTACTGGATAAGCCAATTGTCATTTTCCTTCCCTCCGCGACGCGCTACAATTTGCGTCCACACACTGGAAATTGACAATTCTCAATTGCCCCTTCTTCGCGATGCGGTGGAATTCGCACACCCTTACTAAAATTTGATGATTATCAAAATGACCAGTTTTACGACGCGGTGGTTTACGCACCTTTACTAGAATTTGACGATTGTAAAAATGACCAGTTCTGCGTCGCAGTGTGCATCAAACTTAGATTCTTTATGCAATTTTTGCCCTTTTTCTTACCTGAGTAAATCCCTACTTTCACAAATTATTTTGCAAACCTGATTGCTTTCCTCAATTATGGTAATCTCCTTATTTCCTTCTGAAATTCCCTGCACTTTAAAACAAACACAACAAAAATGTTAAGTAAAAGTAGGTTGCCTCCCACTCAGCGCCTTAGTTTTGGTCGTGGCATGACTTATTTTTTGTATTATTTTTTTCTTTTTTTATGATTTTTCAAACCAAAAATTAAACTACCTATTACAATACATGTGGGGGTTACCTCCCACATAGCGCCTTAGTTTATGTCGTGGCACGAATAAGCTCATTATCACTCATCAGCAAAAAAGATAGATTCCTTGTGTGTGTCCGGATGATCCGCCCAATAATGCTTTACATGCAGTCCATTCACACAGAACTTCTTCGTCTTCTCTTTATTCCATAACTCTACAGCTCCATGGGGTGTCATGCGTACCACCTTAAAAGGTCCAGACCATTTTGATCATAATTTACCTAGAAATAACTTAAGCCATGAGTTAAACAACAACACAAGTTGTCCGGGTTCAAATTCACTGACTTGAATATGCTTGTCATGCCATATTTTGGTCTTCTCCTTATAAACCTTGGCATTTTCATAGGCGTGGAGTCTAAACTCATCAAGCTCATTTAGTTGCAATAGCCTTTGCTCTCCCACAACAGTCATCTCAAAATTTAACTTCTTCACAGCCCAATATGCTTGGTGTTCCAACTATATAGGAAGATGACAAGCTTACGGTACGCTAAGCGATAAAGAGATATCCCAATGGGTATTTTGTATGCTGTTCAATATGCCCATAGTGCATCATACAACTTCTCCGACCAATCTTTTCTCTGCCTATTTACAGTCTTCTGAAGTATTTGCTTAATCTCCCGATTAGATACCTCCACTTGTCAACTCATTTGAGGGTGGTATACAGTGGCCACCTTATGACAAACACCATATTTAGCTAGCAGATTCTTGAACTAATTTTTAATGAAGTGCGTACCTCCATCACTAATTATTTCTCTAGGCGTACCAAATTTGGAAAATATATTCTTCTTCACAAACTTTAGCACCATTCTTGCATCATTAGTCGGACTCGCCATAGCTTCCACCCATTTAGAGACATAGTCCACTGCAATAAGAATGTACAAATTACCTTTCGAAGGTGGGAAGGGGCCCATGAAATTAATCCCCCAAACATCTAAGACTTTTACTTCTAAAATATTATTCAGGGGCATCTCATGACGCCTGGTTATAGTACCCAACCTTTGGTATTGATCACAATTCTTTACAAACACTACTATATCTCTAAACAGAGTTGGCCAGAAAAAACCTAATTGTAACACTTTCCTCGCAGTCCTCTCACCACCATGATGTCCACCATACGAAGATGAGTGGCAATCTTATAACACCTTGACAAATTCTTTCTTTGGGATACACCTACGAATCACTCCATCTGGAACCTACTTGAAAAGGTACGATTCATCCCAAATATAAGCCCGAGAATCATGAAGCAATATCTTCTTTTGTTGTGCAGTGACTTCGGAAGGATACACCCCACAAACTATAAGGTTTACAATGTCAGCATACCATGGAATCTCAACTGCTTCTAATAACAACAACTTCTCATTAGGAAAGTCTTCCTTTATACTCTAAAAATCGTCCACAATATGGTCTCTATTTTCCAGCCGTGACAAGTGATCGGCAACCTAATTTTCAGCTCCCTTTCTATCACGTACCTCAAGATCAAATTCTTAAAGTAGCAGGATTCACCTATTAATCGTGGTTTTGCATTCTTTTTGTTCACAAGATACTTAATGGAAGCATGGTCTGTATGAACAATGACCTTGGTACCAATTAAGTAAGATCGAAACTTATCAAATGCATATACCGCAGCCAATATCTCTTTCTCTATCACTGTGTACTTTACTTGAGCATCATTCAGTACCTTGCTAGCATAGTAAATTGATCGAAATACCTTCTCTTTTCTTTGATCTAACACTACTCCCACTGAAATATCACTAGCATCACACATTAGCTCAAAGGGTAACTCCCAATCTGGTGCGATCAAAATAGGGGCTTCGGTCAACTTCTTCTTGAACTTTTTAAAAGCTTCATGGCAATCAACTCCAAACTCAAATTTGGCTTCTTTCTCTAATAATTTTCACATAGGACTTGCGATCTTTGAGAAATCTTGAATGAATCGCCTATATAGCCCAGCATGTCCCAAGAAACTTCACACGCCTTTCACTGTAACTGGATAAGACAACTTTTCAATTACTTCAACCTTTGCTTTGTCAACTTCCATCCTTTTGCATGACACTTTATGCCCTAAGACAATTCCTTCCTTAACCATAAAATGGCATTTTTCCTAATTCAACACCAAGTTTGTTTCTTCGCACTGAGCTAGAACTTTGTCGAGATTTTCCAAATATTTTTTAAAAGAATTCCCATATACAGAGAAATCATCCATGAATACCTCCACAAATTCCTCCACCATGTATGAGAATATAGCCATCATGCACCTTTGAAATGTGGAACGTGCATTACATAATCCGAAGGGCATACGTTTGAACGCATATGTACCGTATAGATAAGTGAATGTGGTCTTTTCTGGGTCTTCTGGTGCTATGCTTATCTGATTGTAGCCAGAATACCCATCTAGAAAACAATAATACTCCTGCCCTGCCAATCTATCCAACATTTGGTCAATGAAGAAAATTGGATAATGATCTTTCCGAGTTACTTCATTCAATATTCGATAATCTATACATATTCTCCATCTGGTAACTGTACGTGTGGGAACCAACTCATTATCATCATTCATCACTACGGTCACACCTCTTTTATTTGGTACACAGTGCACTGGACTCACCCATTTGCTATCAGAAATTGGGTAGACAATACTACTGTCTAACCACTTGATCACCTCTTTTCGGACCACCTTCTTCATAACAGGATTCAACCTCCATTGTTATTGCACTCTAGGTTTGTACCCCTCTTCTATGTAAATATTGTGCATGAAAAATTATGGGTTGATTCCTAAAATATCAGATATTTTCCAGTCAATCGCCTTCCTTCTCCTTTTAAGAACTGTTATAGCTTCCTTTACGTGTACATCGGATAATCCTGCAGATAAAATAACAGGTAAGGTATCTTGATCACCAAGAAAAATATATTGTAAGTGAAGAGGAAGAACCTTAAGCTCTAATTTAGGAGCTTCTTCAACTGAAGGCCTGGGTTGTAGACCAATTGATCTTTTCAAAGGTTTGATCAACACTTTATTTGTCTCGATTACCACCAAATTCATAATCAGGACCAATTCCAATGCTTCCAAATCCCCATGCAGATCATAGTCCATCAAAGCTTGCTCTAATGGATCATTAGACAAGAGCAACTGCCACTCCGAAGTAAGATCAATAGCCAAAATTGAGGACAATTCCTCATATATTGTTGGCAATTTCAACGCTCTGTACACATTAAAAACCTTTACTTTATCATGTGCTTGCATTGTCATTTTTCCGGCTGCGATATCAATGAGTGAATGCCCTATTGCTAAAAATGGTCGTCCCAAAATAAATAGAATAACTGGATCAGCCTCAAAGTCGAGAATCACAAAATCCACAGGAAAGATCAAAGACCCCACTTGAACGATTATATTTTCAATAACACCACTTGGTTTAGCAAGTGACCTGCCTACCAACTGCAACACAATAGTAGTAGGCTTGGGGATTCTAAGACCCATCTTCTGGTACCATAACGTGGGCATGATATTTATGCTAGCTCCTAAGTCACACAATCCATGTGTATAAATAGTTTGACCAAGGGTAATCTGCAATGTGAAACTCCCCGGATCCTTCAATTTCGTGGGCAGTTTATTTTAAGTTTTAGAAGTGCACTCCTGAGTAAGTGAAACTATAGCATATTCAGCCAACCAATTCTTATTGGCAATAATATCCTTCAAGTATTTTGTATATTTTAGCATACTCTGTAAAATGTCAACAAGAGGAAGGTTCACATGAACTTGTTTCAGAAGATCTAAAAACTTCTTAAAACTGGCTTCCTCTTGATGCTTTCTTTCTCTTTGAGGAAAGGGTAAGGGAATAGTCTTCTTCTCTACATGAATCTCTTTACTAGCCTCTTTTTCTTTGTCTTTCACTTCTGCATTCTCTTGCAAGCTATCATCAGTAACCACAGGATTGCCCTGCTTCTTCACCATCTTCTTCGTTTGCATCCCACTCCTTGTTGTAACCATATTCACTTGTTTAGGATTATCCTCATTGTCGCTAGGCAATGGTCTTTGTGGCCTTGTATTCTGCGATCCTATGATTTGACCTAACTGGAATTCCAGATTTCTGGTGAGTAATTATTGACTCTTCAATTCAGCTGCAAACTATGCCTATTGAGCCATCAACTGCTTAAGAATCTCCTCCATATTACTATTTGAGGCAGTCGCCTGATTATTCTGCACCGGTTGTGGATTTGGTTGCACTGGTCCTTTATACTGACTAGTATTCTGTGCCTAATTTCTACCCCATGAGAAATTAGGGTGGATCCTCCAATTTGGATTATATGTATTGCCAAAATTTTGTTGACCCTGACGAGTTGCATTTCCCACGTAGATAACTGAATCTGGATTAACAGAACATGCATCTACTTTATGCTCACTACTTCCACAAACTTCACACCATGAATATACCTGTTGAACTACATTTGCTGTTGCTGCTGGTTGTGTTGTACCCAACTTTAAGTTGTTAAACTAAGTAGTCATATGACCCTATATTGCTGAAATCTATGCTTGTAATGCAGTGAATTGATCAACCTCCAAAAGCCCTACAACTTTCTTGGGAGCATTCTTTTAGTCTGCATACCAATCAGGATTACCTTATGCAATTTGATTCAGTAAGGTATATAATTCTTCATATATTGTCTCCAAAGCTTGACCCCCTACTGCTCAATCTAAGAGAATTTTTGTATTAGACTCAAGGCCTTCTATAAATGTATACACCAAAACATCATTCGATTGATGGTGATACGGACAACTTCTGAGCATACCTTTGAATCTCTCCCAAGCTTGGTAGAGATTTTCTCCATCTTTCTATCTGAAACTCAATATCTCACTCCTTAATCGAGCAGTTTTTTGAGATGGAAAAAATTAAATGAGGAACTTTCGAGCACATTCTTCCCATGTAGTGATGGATTGGTGTGGTTCAGTAAGCAGCTATCTCTTTAATTCCCCTAGTAGAGAAAAGGGGAAGAGTATCAATCTGATATAATCAGCACTCACATCTGTAGGAATATATGTATTGCTTATCTCCAGGAAGGTTTGTAAGTGCTGCTGCGGATCCTCATGTGAAAGTCCCTAAAATTCTTTTGCAGATTTCAACAGGTTTATTATATTTTATTTCAATTCCCATCGACCTCCTTGTTCAGGCTTTAGGATACTGTTAGTCACAAGGTATGTAAGTGGGATTGCCACTTCTCGGACAGGTCTTTTGATTGGTTGAACAGGAACAATTGGAGCTGGAATATCTCCAACATTTGGATTAGCAACTACAGGATCGAGTCTCAACTATAGGATCGAGTCTTTCTGCCATTGATTCCTGTTGAGTGTAGTATTGAGCTCTTCGTCTCTGATGAAAACCTAATTCTGGTTCTGCAAAGGGCTCTACTAACTCTTTATCTCTAGCCAGTCCAATGTTAAGGTAAACCTGCAAAAGTTCAGCCGCTAAGATCAAGTTGTTAACACCTAAACTTATGATCAAAAATGAAAGATTAAAACAATTACTAATGCTATTTGATCCCCGACAACGACGCCAAAAACTTGTTGCGTCTCTACGCACACGCAAGTGTACGTGATCTTTTATGTAATATAATGACTTAGATAGTCATATATCGTTCCCTCGAGGATCAATAAACTAGAAATTTATTCAATCTTTAGTTCAAGACAATTGAGTATTAAGTGTTGATTGTATCAAGATTAACATTAATTTATAAATAAAATTTAAACTACTAAACAAGAATTAATTTATGATGACTTAAGCAAAGTAAGAAACGGTTGTAATCAATAATGAGGATGATTCCAGGGTTGAGGTATTTTGAAAACTCATACAATTCTCTATTCTTTTCATAGTCTAATTGGTTATCGGGTTGATGGTTCGCAAGGTTTATGCCATAATCTTGGTCTCCCGACCTTAGATCTTCTATCTATTGAATGTTGTAACTACAACTCCCACAGAGTTACGACAAATCTTCTAGATTCATGAAATTGTCTTCCTGCAAGTGAACCAAGAAAGGCTTCTAGGTATATCCCTATCCTAGATGCTAATTCAGATCCTTTCTTTCATAAAAGAATAAGAACCTTGCTCCCTAATTTCTTCGTTCTATCCTATGATTCTCCTCCCGAATTCACATAGAAATTAAATTTATTCTAATGTTGGCCAATCATTAAAATAGTAAGCTCAAGAAATTAAGAACAACCCATCTAATAATCCAAAAAGAAACTATGAATAAGAATATTAAATAGTACTCATGTTCTTAGCCTCAACCCCAGAAAGGGGGTATTTAGTTACTCATGTTTGAATTAACCATCCAAAATAAGTAATAAATCATACCCAATTCAATCCTTGAAATAAAGGAATTCAAAAAATTGTTTATGAACCCTAAAAGAGAGAATTTTGTGTTTTACTTCCGCTGCTCTCTGCTTGACAAAAGTCCCTCACCTTTTCCTGCATTTTTCTTTTTATATCTGGGACAAAAATAATTAAAATATTCCCGATTTGTCCACCCGACGCATCGCGCCTTGACTGATATTGCTATTTTTCCATTAAAATCAGGGAAATTGCAGAGCTCAAGCATTCCCCATCAATTGTAAAATGCACCTTCACCGCGACGCACTACTATCGCGGTGAGCCACTGGATTGGGACAATTGTGAAATAATCATCCTCCACAACGCGCTAAACTTTTAGATCACCAATTCTGGTAAAATACACTTCTCTGCGATGCGGGAAAAATAGCAAATTTCCACTGGAATTTGGTAATTGCTATTTTGCTGATCCTCGCGACACGAAGAATCTTCAAATGAGTATTTCTTCTTTCCAGATTCCCTTTTTCAGCTTATCTTCAATCCCTTGCCTTCCTTAATTGCTTCCATCTTCTTGTAATGTCCAATTATACGTAATTCTTCATAATTTTTAACCTGAAAGGACTATCATATCCATTAGGCACAAACCAAAATAAAAGTTGAATTATACTTAAGAATTCATACAAAGTTCTTAAACTAAGTTCAAATCTGGGTGCATATTGGTGCTTTGAGCATATAAATATTTCCAAGATCAAAGTTTTATTGGAAATTAGTGATTCCATTTCATCATTTACAGCCTCTTTCCAAAAAATAGCATTATGTGAAGACAAAACTTCTTTAAAAGCGAGAGTGTTATCTCTAACACTAAAAACATAAGAATCAGGACCAAAATCTTTATCTACTCTAGCTCATTTACTTTTTATTCACTCAAAATCAACATTTCTTTATTTTTTAAAGTAGAAGTAGAAGAACTAGATAGTGACAAAATATTTTTTTAGTCCTATGAACCCCACTATTTTTAGAATCAAAAGGGAATTTATTTTCATGTAAAATAGCATCACTTGATTTTATTATCACACTATCATTAAGATTAAAAAATATATAGGCTATACTACTTGAAGCATAACCAAGAAAAGCACAAGTGGTAACCTTTTTACCCAACTTAGAAATTTCAGGATCCATTAACCTTATATAGGCTAAGCAACCCTAAACTCTTAGATATCCCAATTTTGACTTACAACTCAAAAGAAGTTAATTTGATCTTTATATGAGGCACACGATTCAACACATAACAAGAAGTCAAAAGTGCTTCACCCTAAAAACTTAAAGGTGTACAAGACTCAACTAACATGACATTAGTCTACTCAACCAAAATTCTATTCTTCCTTTCTCTACACCATTAGATGCAGAAGAATAAGGAGGAGTAGTTTCATGAATTATAACCAATGATCTAACAAAAGAATTGAACTCATGTGACTCATATTCACGAACTCTATCACTTCTAATTCTTTTTATTTTCTACAAAACTTATTCTCAACTTCTTGGAGAAAAGTTTTAAAATTCTCAAAAGCATCACTTTTATTTTTCATTAAGTAAACATATATAAACTTAGAAAAATTATCAACGAAAGTGATAAAATATCTATTTCTTTCATGAGTTAAAATTCTTCCAAGTTCAAAAATATCAATATGAACTAATTCTAATAAATTAACTTTTCTTTCAACTTGAAAATGAGGCATTTTTGTGATTTTGGCTTTACTACAAGCCTCTCATCTTTCAAAATTTTTTTTGATCACTGAAATTAATCCTAAACTACTCATGATTCCCACATAACGATTATTTATATGACACAAACAAGCATGCCAAAAATTAGTTGAAGAAAGTGTATAAACAAAGTAGATATTTTATTTATTTCAAAATTCTACTTGAACATACCATTACATGCATACCCCTTTCCCAAAAAAATATTATTTTTCACAATTACATATTGGTCAGATTCAATAATCTGTTTGAAGCCTGATTTATTAAGAAGAAAACTAGACATCAAATTTTTTCTCATGGAAGGAGTGTAAAATACATCTTTTAAAATTAATATCCTTCCAGAAGTAAATCTCAACTCAACATCTCCCTTTTCAAGCACTGAGTTGTGTGAGAATCTCCAAGCATGATATTTTTGGGCTCCTCAAAGGAGTATATTTTTTAAATTAGTCATTGTCATAACAGACATAACGGTTTGCACTAGAGTCAGCCCACCATCCATCAATATTCTCAACCATGTTTATTTCTATTATCACCACCACAAATAGTTCTTTGGTAATGTTTGCCTGAGATATAGGCCCATATTTTCGATATTTATAAAATTGAGCAATATGCCCACTCTTGCCATAGACAAAGCATGGTCCCTTCTATTGAATAT
>NW_025892189.1:78270-92944 GCF_002878395.1 Capsicum annuum | reverse complement strand
CTTCTTCTTCTTCTTCTTCTTCTTCTTCTTCTTCTTCTCCTTCTTCTCCTTCTCCTTCCCCTTCTCTTTCTTCTTTTTCTTCTTCTTCCTCTTCTTCTTCTTCTTCTTCTTCTTCTTCTTCTTTGACTTCCTCTTCTTCTTCTTCTTCTTCTTCTTCTTCTTCTTTGTCTTCTTCTCCTTCTTCTTCTTCTCCTTCTCCTTCTCTTTCTTCTTTTTCTTCTTCTTCCTCTTCTTCCTCTTCTTCTTCTTCTTCTTTGACTTCTTCTTCTTTGACTGAGGCACGAATATCTCTCTCTTTAAGGATATTCAAGCCTACTACAGCAAATAGTTTGACCGGTTCAACAGTAATCTTCTTGACTTGTCCTCTCCAAGATACAATAATCTTCTCACAAAGAACAACTCAACAACTCTGGACAAGAGTTGAGTTCAAAGCTCCACAAAAAGAACACCTTCCTTTAACTAATACGTTTTTTTTTTCTAACTTTTGTGACCTCTCTATTTTCTTATACTTTTAAAATATGCAAGACTACATATATTTATAGGTGAAAAATATTTCATGCAATGAATAAAAATAATAAATGAATAGTTAAGAGGGAAGATCAATGGCATATAGGTTATAAGAATAAAGAGGTAGAATAATGGTGGATGTTATAAGAGTTACATGAAACTTATGGCTACATCCTTACCACTAATTCTTAACATTAATTGACATAATTTCACAAAAATAAATGAGGTTAACTAATGTACTATACATGCACAAACGGAGGAATTTAGAAAGAACAATGGTAATAAAGTTAAGGTGCATTTGCTGCACAATCAATAATGCATGAATTAGGAGTATTCAAGTAACATAACTCCCACGATCCTAGACTTTTAAATAGCTACTTATGCCATGATAATAAGGCATTAAAATATATTATAATTAACGATAAAATATCATAAAAATAACAATACCCTTCGTCATATTTTGGGTACAATTATACTCCTGCCTCTAATGATTTGGGTTGTATATGCCCCTCGCACTAATGATGAGATACGTGTTGCAATATTACCTGTTATCCTTTTTTTAATTTTATTTATTTTAAATAATCAATCTACCTAAAATTATACCCACTACTCGACCTACTACCCGATCCGATCCCATAGAATCTTCAAGAGACACAAAGGAAAACACCACGCGTCTCTCTCACTCTCACTTTATGTTTCTTCTCCCATTGTTAATTGTTTTATTGTTCCAAAAAATCCTCAATTTTTTCAAATCACCCCTTCTCTTCAAAAACCCTAAATTCCTTCTCTTCAAAGCATGCTCCATTGGAATCATAATATTTCTACTCCATTTTTTCTTTCCTTTTTAATTTCATAAATTAGGCTAAGAAATGTCCAAAATTAATTGTGTTTTATATTAGTAGTTAAGTGAATGCATGTCATTGTGGTAAAATTATTCATTATTTCACTTTAAGAATTCCGTCGAACCAAGAAGAAAACTTTATAAGTGTACTAAACCAAAGGTATGATTTCATAAGTGTTAATTCGTATAATTTGTAAATTTTAATTGGTATGCTTTAAGTTATGATAATATGAAATATTTTTAGCTGTTGTGAAACAAAATAAAAATTGTGGCTTTTGAAAGTTTAAAGATAATTATTCAAAAAATATTTTGGTCCAAATAAATAATTTAAAGGCTAAATTCACAGTGGCTAAGATGAAAATGGATACTTTGAGAGATTCATTGAATGCAGTTAAGATTGAAAAAGGTAAGTTAAAACAAAAATTAAAGCATTTAAAGGCTATAAACTACCTGAGGTGAACAAATCAAGATATTTGAAAGAAAAATTATTGAAGATAAATATGTTGTTTATTGTTTCATTTGTTATTTTTGCTGGATTGTTGGTTCCATTTTTCAAGTGAAGAATATGAATGTAAGATTTAAATAACAATGCAGTATTTCATACTATCAATCTAATGAATTCGATACCTTACTTAATTCAACTGTGCAACTTTGAAACTTGAGCTTGTTTGTTAATCTCAATAGATGGAGATACAAGTGTTTACATGAAACTTCTTTTTGGTAAACTGGTAAATTCCATTCATCCAAAAAACTTTACAAATCAACTGGACACTTTTTTTGACTCAGTTCCAAATCTCACTATACCTATTACAGTGACCAAAACTACTCAACTATAGCTAACTATAAAATTTACATAGGATAACCAAGTAGTTTGTCTAAGTAACATTTTCATTTCCCGTGTGTTTGCCCTGCAGTATGCAACTGAATTGCAAGACTTCTTGCTCTTTGTGTTATGGACATTCGTTGATATGTAAACCATTTTGTATTCCTTTCAGTCCATATATGATAAAACTACCGCAACAAAGAAGAATCCAAGTATGCGAGCTCTTGGTCTACTGTTGGGCATATGTTGTACTAGCCTTTGTATCTCTTGATACCAATCTCCAGTTCCCTTCTGATATCCTAGCCACATCAATATTGAACTCCAAAGATTTTGAGAATAACTATATTTAAAGAACAAATAATCAAAGGTTTTCTCTTGAATAGAACTACATAAAACACATCTTTCTGCACTATTATTCCCCACTTACTTACTCTATCCACAGTAGATAATCTGTTATGCAATGCAAACCGGAGAATAAAGTGATGTCTGGGTATCAACCCTTTCACCAAGGCCACTTTATTCCAACTAACCTTAGAGTATTGTCACCTCATGCTATGGTTTGCTTTTCTAATGCTAAAACCTTTTTGATCAGTCATTTATTGCAACTCATTATGTACACTTGCAGTACCAGATAACTAATCTCTTGCATCAAATACCTTCTTAAGAAGCCATCCATCTTGCTTTTGAGTGTTCATTATATTAATATTCTGCACTCTTATATAGTATGTATGGACCCATCGAACCCATAACTTGTCCTATTTTTGTTTCATAACCCATAGTAGTTTATAAATAGTAGCTCTATTCCAGTACTTAACATCTATAACATTTAGTCCTTCTATAGTTTTGGTTGACAGATGTGAGATAGAGAGAACTAGAATTTGAGGTTGGCAATTGGGCGTTCCTAAAAGTCTCTCCTATGAAGGCAATCATGAGGTTTGGGAAAAAGGAGAAGCTTAGTCCTTACTATAGTGGTCCATATCAGATTCTAAAAAAGAGTTAGCATTGGTTTATCCTATGTTTCATGTGTCCATGCTCAAGAAATGTGTGGGTGACCCTTCTTTGGTGGTGCCTGTAGAAGATATTGGATGAAGGATTATCTGTCTTATAAAGAAGTTCCTATTGAAATTCTTGATAATAAGTTTCAAGGTTGAGGACCAAGGAGATATCTTTGGTAAAGGTGATATCGAGGAACCAAAGGGTGGAGGAAGATACTTGAGAATCGGAAGAGAATATGAAAGATATATATCCCTTCTTATTTCCATCTCCGAGTGAGGTTTCTTGGGGTATGAATCCTAAGATTTTCTAATTCTATTTGATTTCATGCATTAGGCTCTTCTGTGTTCATCGCTATATCATGCTAAAATTATCCTCAGTTCTTATTCGGGGATGAATAATCCCATAAGGGGGATAATGTAACACCCCAAAAACTTTAGAACCTTTATGCACCCAATGTTGTGTAAATTTAAGCACATGTGGAAACAAACTTCATGCATTTGTATTATTGGAAGTGATTTATACATGTATTAATCCCTCAAGTAACTCCAAACTCGTGGCCAAGTCAAAACCTCCCTTACCGATTGATTTCTCATGAAGTCTCTTGCTATAGTCAACTTCAAACAAGTATAACTCCTAGATTATATAGTATTTTTATATCAATACCCACCAAATAATAGATAATTGAATTAAATTTCCAAAACATCGAGTTTCGCCTTAATCCGATATTGGAGTAAAAAGTTATGGCCATTTAAATAAAGTCTTGTCAAACTGTCTACCTACTTACGACCCTCAACTTATTGGCCATATATACTACTTACGAGGGAAGTAAGTGGGTCCGTAAGTAAGTCCTAAGAGTTGAAAAAATGTTTGATACTTACGACCCTACTTGCCGTCCGTAAGTACTACTTACGGGATGTAAGTTGGGTGTCGTAAGCAGGTTTTGAAAGCTGAAAAAAGGGGTCTGATACCTATGACTCTACTTACTATCCGTAGATACTACTTATGGTATAGGCTGTAGGTACTACTTACGGGGTCCGTAAGTGAGGTCGTGATGACTTATTTTTGGGAAATTTTTGTGGATAATATTAGGGGTATTTTGGTTATTTTCCTTATGATGTGTAACCCTTATATGCTTAAAACCCTTTGTGAACACTGAATTACAATTATTCTCAAAAATAAAACATCAGCAATTCTTCCTTCTTCCCCAAAATATTTTTAGAGGCAAGAACACCTAGGGTTCCAGATTTAAGGCTCAAATTCAAATTCTATTCATCAAAAAAACATGTAGAGCACTCCCTATTTCTATTATTTTTATAAAGTATGGATCCTAACTATCTTTATGTATGTTTAAATTGGTGATTGAGTCTAGGGTTGATGAGATTGTTGTAAAAAACTTTATATTGATTTATCTTCTCGTTTTATGGGTTTTCTAAGCATTATTAATAGGTTTTGAGATGTAATATGTTCCATAAAAATGGTGAAATCGTTAACATGGATTCACAACCTTTAAGGAGTTTTCAAGATGAAAATATGACCCTCAACCCACTTCAAAAACTTGATTTTTATTCTTTGAAATTATGTTTTCGTATACCTTCTTTTGAATAAGGTATGAGACGGAAGAATGAAAGGCAAACGACTTTATTAAAACACTTAGATTTTTTGTTTATGAACTTTAAAAACGAATGTAGGAGTCTGAAATATTATATGAAAATGGTTTGGCATGTTATGAATGGCTTACAAATCTTGGTATGATGATACCAGTATGAAAGGCCTTAATAAAAGACTCCATGCATAATAATGTGTGTAAAAGTATTTTAATTGGGCCTTAAAGGAAATTATGTAGCTTCACCGCGAAGGCGTACGTCCTCATGACCAATGCCCAAAACCTATGTTTTGCCGACATAGGGATGTCATACCTTAATTGGACGACTTGTGATGTCTTAACATGAGGATAATATGGTAGCTATAGTCTATTGGTGATTTTATCCTAATCTCAGTACGTTCAACAAACATGGACTGAGGCCCTACCGATTGGGGAGACCGAACCCATGCCCGTAGGTTACTAAATGACGGTGATAAGCTACATATTTCAAGAGTAAGTTTTAAATGATTATGCCTTTATGTCCCATATCCCCGATCCCCTATTTTATTATTATTACTATGGATGATTAAATGAGTTATGACTTGCCTTAAAAAATATTTATTTTCCTTTTCCTGGGTTGCATGCCAGTAATCTCCATATTGACCGTCCCTTGACGCTACATCATTTCATAATGTAGATCCGAAGGCATTTTTTCATGATTCCGTGCCACACTAGGGTGTTCATATTCTAGCTTGGACAACTGCTGAGAATTGGTGAGCCCTGCATCATCCTCAAGGCAGTCTTATTTTTTTATTTATATTCCTGTTCCAGTAGTTTATGTTATTTTTGGTATAGTCAGGGGCCATGTCCCGACTTAGGAGATATTCTTAAAGTTAGAGGCTTGTAGACAGGTGTTGAGTAATTATTTGAATTTGGTTTTTAAGACATAGATGCTTCTTTATTTAAATGTTAAACCTTTTTTATGGTTTTGCTTTCACAACTTTAAATATGACTATGCTTATAATATAATGATAAGGGGTCATCTCCGGCCTTCATTGGTTTGGGATACCTATCACAGCCAGGGCCTCGGGTTGGGTCGTGACACCTATAGTGGAATGAATCATAGCATTTTGTCTATAAATTGAAAATCCTTCTCCCAATTCTATAGCACCATAGGATGATTATTGTAAGTATATGGTCCATTTTGTAGAATATCATCCTTATTAGCTTTATTTTTGAATAAGAACACAAAATAGCCTTCATCATGTAAGTAAACTCGAGGTATTGTAACAAAATTCCAGACACTAAATAAATTTCGACATCTCTTTGAAACTTGGAACACCACCAATTACACATCCTATTAGTGCATTTAGCCATTTTCCACATTCCACTTCAACCTCATTGTGATTAAGTTTTACTAATTTTCGACCATCCTTAACTACCGGAGGGATGTAAGAGAGTTTTATACCTTCCTGCACTTGACGATTGCCAGTATATTTCAGGTTAGTGCTCTTTTTCCTCACTTACAAGAGGTGTTATTTGTAATCCAACTAAGACTGTAAGCTTACGTGTTGTATTCTAACATTTTTCCTTCTTTTTTGCCTGTGCATTATTCTCCTCCGAGTTCAAATCTAAGTTATCATTTACACCAAATGCGTATGAAATCAGATTAGTGTCTATTTATAATGATGCACGTGAATTCTCATAATTTAAACATGCATGAATTTCTTCACTATCCATTATACCGATAATTACGGCATTCGCAGAAAGTAATGGATCAATATAATATTTGAAACATCATTCTTTGATTCTATATGAATGTGTATATTTATTTAGGGGTTGTTTCCTGTACCAAATTCTTGAGAGAATTGAAGTAAAGGGTTCTTGATTTTGTTCAAGATGGTTGGAACTAATAATGATTGCCAAGATGTTATCAGTCCTTCTAATACTCAAGGGCAAATAAGGCATAATAGAAGGTTTCTAAGCATAAAATGAGAGCATCAATGGAGCTCTAATATACCACTGTGAAGTTTACGAGAAATGACATCAGTAAAAAGAATGTAGAGAGTGCTAAGAATTCGATTTGGCAAATAATCACAAGTAAGTATTATGCATGAATTTACCACATGAAGTATTATGAATAGAAAGCAACAACAACTAAAAATCGACCCATGGTTCCAAACAACAGTACCTAATATAAATAAATTCAAGTATTCTGCACATATGGCTAACATGCTTCTTCATATAGAAGATGTTCAATTGTTCCTTTGAGGCTTCCTCATATACAGGAGGACTAGCATTGCTCCAACTATTCGTGCCCATGAAATAAGAAGTCTCTTCTTTATCTTTGATGTCCATGGTTCCTGTACATGAAAAAAATATTATTTTACTAACCTTAGTGAGTATTTTTTTATAACCACACTGTAATTTTCACTTATACACATCACTTTTAACATATCAACATCGAACATATAATTTACTTTGTCTATATTATTTCCTTAACATTATTAATTCATCAAATCACTTTACAAACCTAATAAGTCGTCAATTTGACGACTTGCTAGCACCTTTTAAGTCTAAATTATCAAAATTTTCCATTGATTTGATGTTAATATCTTACTTAATGCTCATATGTGCAAGTAAAAGTTAAAAAGAGAAGATGAGTAAGTCATTCAAGTCAACAAGATTCCAAATGTAGAGGAAAAAAGCCATTAGCTTTGCATCCGCTTTGCTTCTGCTTTGGATCTGCTTTTGATACGGGAATTCCTAGCTCGAGACCTTTCACACGAAGCCAAGCACGTGAGTTGCAATGACTCCAAGCCTTTTTCACATTCTTGGCCATGTGTGAGGCCCTTATGAGCCCATCTAAGGGCCTATATTTAATAAAATATGAAGAGGCCCACCAAGACACCCCAAACCCACCCACTTAAATGCCAAGGGTATTTTGGTATTAGTCCCTCCTTTCTAAGTGACTATATAAGCCATGTCATAGGGCTAGTCTTACTTTAGTTCATTTCTATTATTCAAGAAACAAAAGAGTTGTAAATTTTTGACTTCTCTTTATCATTTGGAGAGGCCAAAACCGAATTCTCACTAGTAGAGTGATACTAGTGTTGTATCTTGGCTAGAAACTAGGTTCTTGGGGTTCTTTGAGTTCCTCTTGGTCCAAGTAAGAACTTGTTATTGATATTTATTAGTCTTAGGGTCCTTTCTCTTGTTAGGGTTCTTAGATTAATGAATATTGAGTGTCAAGTTTCTATCTCTTTCTTTGTAAATCTTGTTAACATTGTGTTGTTGAATATAAAAATCTAGTGAAGCCGTGTGGGGCTCTTTTGATTCACTAGCAGTATTGTCTTTGTTGTTCTTGTTATTAAACTCACTTTTCTAGTTCAAATAAGTGTTGCAAGCCTAGTGAAGCCGTGTGTGGCCATTTTCGATTCACTAGCACTTTGTTGTTCGTCTTGCTGTTCTTGTGTTCGTTGGAATCTCTTGATACACACTTAGAATTGTATAATTTGGTATCAAATATAAAGGCTAGGTTTTGTTCTTACAAAACTAATCTTGGGAAGCTTTTACCAAAAAGTGTGTTCTTGAACATTTTGATCAAAAAATTGGTTGTAGATCTATAAAATATTTTACTTGTTTAGTTTGTTTCTTGTGTTGATTTCTTCCTCATCAACACAAAAAGTGTCTAAATCTAAAGTTGAGCTTAATTGGAAGAGAATTGTTGTTGTGAAAACTTGAAGTGGTCGTGAGTTTTGACTTGTGTTGGGGCGTTGGAAGTGATCATTGTGGTGTATTGTTGTTATGTTCTTGAAGGTGTTGATGTTGTGTTCATCCTAAACTTCTCCTCTTCTTATGTCTTTACTTCTATAAAGAGAATAGATAAAAAAAAAGGTTGTAAGACAAAATTGAAAAAAATTATTTGTGAGAAGACTTGCCAACATCACCTTTTCAAGACTTGACTTCAAGACCTTATGTTTTCCATCCCAATAACAAGTCATCCATTACAAAAGAACTAAGAGGACTAAGACTTCAAGTTGATGAACTACTTATGTGGACCCGTGGCCAATGACATGCTGCCACGTCAACTAAGTTACTGTTCACATGATAATTGAGCTCAAATTTGGATGTTCTAGTTTCTAATTATTGATTCCTAGTTTCCTCTAATTGACTTGAGAACTAATTAACAAACTAGTACATTCCTACTAGCTTGTTAATTAGTCCCTTGAAGCCTTGTGTTCGTGTCAATGTTTGTTTGTGTGCTTTTGTCATTTGAATACATTATAACTCTTAGCTCTAGTTTGATGAGAATTCTTTGAGTTTCAAAAAAGAATCCATTCTGGGAAAGAGCATACTCATACCTTACAGATTCATGGGTTCCTAGCCAATCTACAACACTTGTAGAACTTGAGTGTGAGTGAACCAAGAGAGTGTGAGTGAGGAGAAACATTTTCAACTAACTTATTTGTTGCTTGTATAGGTGATTCCTTGATAATAGAGAGAACCATGTCTCAAACCATGGATTCTAATGAAATAGATAATATGAGGGTCACTCTTGAGGCTACGAGCCGAGCTCTTGAAAGGTTGAGTAAGGAAGTGTGAGCCATAAGGGGAGAAGTGACGGCTATTAGTAGGAGGTTATAACAAGTAGAGAGTCAAAGGAACTCTCGTCCTTCTACTCCTTGACATGTTTCATCAAGTGGAAATGATAGAAATTCCTCTACCACCGTTACTCTCGAAACATGGCGACAATTGCCAAATCCTTCACTAGCTCTACTAAATGCCGCAAGCCAAACCACTTATAACCTTTTAAACCGAGACTCCAATAGACCAACCCATTCCCAAATGCCTCAAGTTTCGCAAAAGGTACTCGGGCATCAAATTCCTTCACAAAATTCGAACCCTTCTTCCAAGCTCCACTAAACCAAAGACCATCCAATTCCTCCGAATCAAGTTCCAAATGTCCAAAATTATCCTTCCACCTTGAGAAATATGGTAGAGAGAATTATGAAGGGTATGAACCCTTTGACAATGCCTATATAAGTAAGGAAGATATGAGAGGGGGTCATGTGGATCCAAGGAGATACTGAGGGTATGGAGAAAAGGGAAACCGACACCTAGAGAGAGATGTAGGCATCAATACCATCAAATTGAGCCTACCTATCTTTAAGGGTGAAAGTGACCCTGAGGTGTATCTTGCTTGGGATTCGGCGTGTGATGAAGTGTTTCAAGTGAATGATATCTTAGAGGAGAAGAAGAGTTGTTATACCATAGCTTATTTTGAAGGCTATGCTAACACTTGGTGGGAATACGTCAAGCAGTTCGACAATGAGTTGGTAGAGGGACAACCACTACCATGGTTTTAGTTTTGGTACCTAATGAGGCAATGGTATTTTCCTGAAAGTTATCATCATGAGTTACTTGCTAGGTAGTACAATTTACGACAAGGGAATCGAAGTGTTATGGCATACTATGATGAGTTTTAGCAACTCATGTTGAAGCTTGATCATCGGGTAGAACAAATTAGCCATGACATCATTTGGTTCTAGTGTGGGTTGAACAAAGAGATCTCCACTCATTTGATGCTTCACAAGTTTAATACCATTGAAGGGATTTTCCAAGTGGCTCTTGAGATTGAAAGGGAGCTTAAAGAGGGGTCGTCATTCAAGGCAAAGGGACCATCAACCTTGGGTTGGCCGAGGAGCAAAGATATGGTTCAACCATCTTCAGGTTGGTCCAAAAACAAGGACCAACCCACCACTACAAGGCTGCTTGAGCCTAAAATAGTCCATAAATTTTCTCTCCGATAAGAAGCTTAAAAGTATCCTAATCCTAAAGGGTTCTAATATTTCAAGTGCCAAGGTTGGGGACATAAAGCCAATGAATGTCTAAATTGGTGCAATGTGATCCTAATAAAAGGAAGATTGTATTACCTTGATGAGGAAGTGGGTTTTGAAAAAGAAGAGAATGAGGCTGAGCCTCAAGATAGAGAGGAACCTGAAAATGATCTACATGATGATGATGATAATTGTGATGATGCTTATCCACAAGAAGAGGAGTGCGAGGTTCCAAACTTTGTAGTGAGGCGTGCCATGATTAGTAAGGCAATAGATGATCCTAGCCAATGGGAGAATCTATTCCATACTAAATGTCTTGTGAAGTAAAGTGTGTGGACTATGGTGATAGATAGTGGAAGTTGTGTGAATGTGGTTAGTGTTGCAATGGTGAACTCCTTGAAATTACCGACTACAACCACACTAGTCCTTACAAGTTGCAATGGTTGAATAAATGCAGTAAGTTAAAGGTCACAAGGAAATATGTGATACATTTTAAGGTAGCCAACTACTATGACGAGGTGCTTTGTGACATGATACCAATGGAAGCTTGTCACTTGTTGTTAGGATGGCCTTGGCAATATGATATGTTGATCAAACATGATGGAAGGTCAAATCGGTATACACTTGAGAAGGATGGCTACAAGGTTGCTCTTCATCTATTATTGCCTTCCCAAGTGAATGAATTACACCAAAAGGTGCAAGAATTGAGGAAAAAGGGAAAGAAAGTTGAGAGTGAGGGGAAAAGAGGGGAACTCGAGAGTGGTGGAGTAGGGGAAACTGAGGGGCTCCTAATTTATATGGGGCAAGGAAGTGTAGTGATGATGGTTAGGAGGAAAGAATTATTTGTGGATCATGACGAAGATACTCCGATGCTCCTCTTGGCTCATTGTTTTATTACTAACGCCACTAATATTTCCATTTCTCCTCTTATTTCTCATGTTTTGCAGGATTACAAGGATGTCTTCCTAAAGGAATTATCACAAGGATTGCCCCTACTTCAGGGAATTAACCACCAAATAGATTTTGTACCAGGTTCATAATTACCCAACAAATCGGCTTATAGGAGCAACCCGATGGATACCAAGGAATTGCAACTCCAAGTTGAGGAACTCCTCAACAAAGGGTATATCAAGGAGAGTATGAGCCCTTGTGCGATCCTGGTGCTACTAGTTCCCAAGAAAGATAGGACTTGGCGTATGTGCATTGATTGTCAAGCCATCAACAAGATAATGGTAAAATATCATCACCCTATTTCTTAGTTAGATGATGTACTTGATGAATTGAGTGTCGTGTTTGTTTTCTAAAATTAATTTGAGGAGTGGCTATCACCAAATTTGCATGCAACCGGGTGATGAATGGAAAACTGCCTTTCAGACAAAATTCAGTCTCTATGAATTGATGGGTATGCCATTCAGCCTAACAAATGTTCCAAGTGCTTTCATGAGGCTAATGAATCATGTGATGAAGCCATTTATTGGAAATTTTGTTGTTTTTTACTTTGATGATGTGTTGGTGTAAGTAAGTCCTTAGATAAGCATGTAAAGCATTTACAATATGTGTTTGATGTCCTCCGAAAGGAGAAGTTATATGCTAATCTAGAAAATTGTTCTTTTGGTGTCCATGAGGTTGAAGTGGATGAATCTAAGATTGACGCCATTAAAAATTGGCCAACTCCCAAAACCGTAGGTGAAGTAAGAAGCTTCCATGGGTTGGCTAGTTTTTATAGACGTTTCATAGGATTTAACACCATTGCTGCCCCATTGACCGAAGTGATTAAAAAGGATCGGCTTTTCAAGTAGGGAGATAAACAATCTAAGGCCTTCAAGGACTTGAAAGCTATGCTCATCTCAGCCACTTTGCTACAATTGTTGAATTTTACAAGACTTTTGAGGTCGAATGTGATGCTAGGAAAGTCGACATAGGCACGATTTTAATGCAAGAATTGAAGCCTATTGCCTATTTTAGCGAAAAGTTCAAAGAAGTAACTTTAAACTACTCTACGTATGATTTAGAGTTGTATGCCTTGATTAGAGCCTTGGCCACTTGGAAACATTATTTTTAGCCAAAAGAATTTGTGATCCGAACGAATCATGAATCCTTGAAGCATCTACAGGCACAAGACAAGCTTAACCGGTGGCATGCCAAATGGATTGAATTTCTTGAATTTTCCCTTATGTTATTCAATACAATAAGGGTAAACACAATGTGGTTGTCGACACTTTATCCCGTAAACATGTGCTTGTGTTTACGTTGTCGTCTAAGTTGATGGATTTTGAAAGCCTCAAGTCTTTATATCCCGAGGACCCTCACTTTGCTCCTATCTATTGGGAAAGTAAAGATTTGGCTAGGGATAGGTGGGTTACAGATTGGGGTTCCCATCCCTATACCAAATTTGATGGATACTTGTTTAAAGGTAGACGATTGTGTGTTGCCTCAAGTTTGTGAAGAGAATTATTTGTGAGGGAAGCACACAATGGCGGTCTAATGGGATATTTTGGGGTCGAGAAGACCCTCAGAATTTTGGAAGAACAATTTTATTGGCCTAGGATGCATAAGGATGTGGTCCGAATTTGCGGCCAATATGTTAAGTGCAGAGGAGCCAAGGTCGTACACCCTATTGTCCACCCCTTTGCATCCTTAACTTAACATATCAGTGGAATTCGTGTTGGGATTGTCGAGGACTAGAATGGGGCGGGATAGCATTTTTGTCGTGGTGGATTGGTTTTCCTAGATGGCTCACTTTATTCCTTGTTCTAAATGTGATGATGCGCCTAGTGTATCTTCTTTGTTTGTTGATAATGTTGTAAAACTTTATGGTGTTTCGAGGACCATAGTGAGTGATAGGGATTCTAAATTCCTAAGCCACTTTTCGAAGTCCATGTGGGGTAGACTCGGTACTAAGTTGTTGTTTTTGACTTCATGCCATCCACAAACCGATGGCCAAACGGAAGTAGTAAATAGGACCTTAGGGTCTATGCTACGGTCCATGGTTAAAGAAAAAATGACTTCTTAGGAGGAGCACTTACTGTTGATAGAGTTTGCTTATAATCATGTTATACACTTGAGCACGGGGATGACACCCTTTGAGTGTGTATACGACATCAATCCCCTCACCCTTTGGATTTAACCCCTTTGCCAAAAGATCTTGTGATAAGCTTAGATGGAAGCAAATGGGACGAGGTCATGAAAAAGCTACATGAGAAGGTGAGGTTGCGGTTGGAGAAGAAAAACCAAGAAGTTACGAGGCGAGCCAACAAAGGAAGAAGAAAGCTCATTCTTAAACCAGGAGATTAGGTGTGGGTGCACCTAAGGAAGGATAGCTTCCCATATCAAAGGAATGCTAAGTTGATTCCACGGGGTAATGGCCCATTCCAAGTATTAGAAAGGATCAACGACAATGCCTACAAGATTGATCTACCCCCGGAATATCAAGTGCACAACACTTTCAATGTGTGTGATCTCTCTCGGGTGGAAATGGTGGAGGATGGCAATGATCCAAATTTAAGGACAAATTCCCTTAAATATGGAGAGGATGATATGGAAATTCCTAGATCAAGACCTTTCACACGAAGCCAAGCATGTGAGTTGCAACGACTCTAAGCATTGTTCACATTCTTGGCCATGTGTGAGGCCCTTGTGAGCCCATCTAAGGTCCTATATTTAATAAAATGTAAAGAGGCCCACCAAGACACCCCAAACCCACCCACTTAAATGCCAAGGGTATTTTGGTCTTTAACCCTCCTTTCTAAGTGACTATATAAGCCATATAATAGGGCTAGTCTTGCTTTAGTTTATTCCTATTATTCAAGAAACAAAAGAGTTGTAAATTTTTGACTTCTCTTTATCATTTGGAGAGGCCAAAACCGAATTATCGCTAGTAGAGTGATACTAGTGTTGTATCTTGGCTAGAAACTAGGTTCTTGGGGTTCTTTGAGTTCCTCTTGGTCCAAGTAAGAACTTGTTATTGATATTTATTAGTCTTAGGGTCCTTTCACTTGTTAGGGATCTTAGATTAATGAATATTATGTGTCAAGTTTCTATCTCTTTCTTTGTAAATCTTGTTAACAACACAATGTTAACAAGAT
>NW_025892189.1:77242-78170 GCF_002878395.1 Capsicum annuum | reverse complement strand
TAAATTTTTGACTTCTCTTTATCATTTGGAGAGGCCAAAACCGAATTATCGCTAGTAGAGTGATACTAGTGTTGTATCTTGGCTAGAAACTAGGTTCTTGGGGTTCTTTGAGTTCCTCTTGGTCCAAGTAAGAACTTGTTATTGATATTTATTAGTCTTAGGGTCCTTTCACTTGTTAGGGATCTTAGATTAATGAATATTATGTGTCAAGTTTCTATCTCTTTCTTTGTAAATCTTGTTAACATTGTGTTGTTGAATATAAAAGTCTAGTGAAGCCGTGTGGGGCTCTTTCGATTCTCTAGAAATATTGTCTTTGTTGTTCTTGTTGTTAAACTTACTTTTCTAGTTCAAACAAGTGTTGCAAGCCTAGTGAAGCCGTGTGTGGCCATTTTCGATTCACTAGAACTTTGTTTTTCATCTTGTTGTTCTTGTGTTGGTTGGATCCTCTTGATACATACTTAGCATTGTATCAGCTTTTCTTCTGCTCTCCATCCGCGTTGGATCCGCTCAAGCAGATCAAGAGTAAGGTGGTAATTTTGTAATTTTGTCAAATATGGAAGCGGGTCTTAAAGAAGGGTTTTTAGCTCATTTTTCAAGACTTAGCTTATATATTTTCATATACCATCTTTCTTCTCATCTTAGAACAATATTGTACAAGTCTTGAGTGAAAAATATATGTGAGTGATTCCCAAAGAAGAATTAGTGATTTTCCATTGAAGATTTATTGAAACTCTAAGCTTGGAACTATATTCTCTTTATTTCTCAGGGATGAAATCAATAATAATTTTTGGTATATCTCTACCCTTTTTGTTTATGAGTAGCTAATTCTAAATCTTAGGTTTATGCTTGATTAGGTTGTGGTTAGTGCATGGGTGTTGGTTATTTATTCTCCTAATAAGTTATTTGTGATGGGTGTTGCATTTATTCC
>NW_025892189.1:0-74242 GCF_002878395.1 Capsicum annuum | reverse complement strand
GGAATAAATGCAACCAATTACTTGAATCATTTTGTTTAATAACATCTCTTAGATATAAGGATGTTAATTCAGGTAATAGATGTGTAAAATTATTACACTTGTGAGGTGTTCGAAAGAACCCATCTGTAAAATCCGGTATCGTAATTGAAAGATTGACATCAATATCTTTAAATCTAGCCTACCCATGACTCGTAGATGAAGTTGGATAAATTGTCAAGTACTCATGCATGAACCACCCTAGAATTGCATAACCCCAAGGCCTATTCCCAAATTAATTCACTCTTAGCTTTTTTCAACGTCAAGATAGAAATCTAAAAGCGAAGTAATTGTCATTATAAACACATTCAAACTAATTTCCCCATTTTACATTTATGTTTGTTTCATTCACATCACAGGTCACCTTTTAGTAGACTATCAACAATCTTGAGTTTTGAATTCTGTGCTTTCACTCCTTGTAGATTCGACCCCAACCTAAGTTGGGTTATTTTATTGGCAATGATCACTTACACCCAATCAAGAGTTTAATTTGAGTATTATCAAAGCCTAATATTAAAAAAAATTTAAGAATCAAAGTATGAAAATATTGTTAGAAATATTAAAAAGGACAAACAATGATTAGAAAAAGTAATAACAACTACTAATAAGCTATAATAATTGAATTTCAAATAATATGAACTTTCTAATTTGGCGTAACATTAGAAGTAAAAAGTATAGTAAGTTTAAATCACTCGAGCATTTTATCAAGACTTTGATTCACAGTGTGCAACATCAGAATATAGAAAGCAAGACTGTGACAATAAGATCTCATATGCACTCTGCACATAATGCTTCCTGAAGTACCGGCACCACCTGAAGACCATTAGTACATATCATGATGCCCAAAAGATGGAAAATTTCCTTATAAAAAAATATAGCATGACCCACAAATTTTTAAGTGTCTAAATTGTAAAAGAATAAATTATATACCTCATATAAGCAACTGCACAAGTAGAATTGCTATCAGTGAATATACAACCAACAAAAGTGAAAACTATGCTTAAGCAGGCCAGCCGCAGGTGCAAAGCACTTGGCGCACAGGTTAAGTTAAAAATGTTGGGATTTCAAAACGGGTTGGATTTAGTTAGGCTGACCCGACCCAGTCAACCCAAAGACACTCTAAACACTTAATAAAATTGATAAAATGCTCAATATTTCAAATTTTTTCCTTACAATTTATTCCCAATAGTTCCTTTCTTCCAAACTCAACATTCTCTCTTTCTTTAACAAAAATTAAGATAATTCTTTTAGATTTGTGCTTCATTTTTCTTCTCTCTTAAGTTAAAGGTATGCTCTTTCAAGATTTCACTTTTGAATTCTCTTAAAAATAGACATAGTGCTTCATATCTCATGATGATTGGTCATTTGAATTTGATTTGTGTGAGCTTATTGGGATGTTTTATACTTTTTGGAGTCACTATGTTGGAATGAGTGCCTTGTTTCACTTGTTTTATTAATGATACTCTCTTAAATGAAGCTAGTACACCATGTGTTTGACAAAATATCCATTCAACCTTTCTTGCTTTATTTGTGTGGGTGGAAAAAGTAGGATAGTATGACCACCTTGAATGTGTTTAGAGATGATTTGGTGAGATAAGCTTGCTCCTTTGTTCTTCTATTCTCTTTCCCTGAGCTCTTAGTTAGCATGCACATCATGTGTTTGTTGAAATGATAATAAGAAAGGAATGGATTGTATGCTTGTAATGGTCAATGTGATATTCCTTAGGGCATAATATGGTCATTTTTTATGCATCATTTTGAGTCCAATTGATCCTAAAAATTAAATAACCGGTAGTCATTGGTTGAAGAAGTTTGTTGAGAAATATGACATCCATGATTTTTTTGGTCACTATGCCTAATCGGGAGCCATGAATGTGTGCCTTGCCCTATGATAGATTGAGTGACATCATTCTTAAGGGTATTGAGTTATTTTTGTTCCCATTGGGGGTTATGGATGTTCTATGAACTAGTATGATGAAATATGAATAATGTGAGACAATTTAGAGCCCAAATGATTAAGTGTTGTAATGAATGAATCCCATAGGATCTAATGATGAAGTTAGCTTGCATCCTTCAAAATTTTCCTTTTCTTATCTTTATTTTCTTTCTTAACATACAAAATTCCAAAAACATGTTTTAGCGTTTAATTTTTGTTTTGGTTTTGTTTCTTTCTCACGAGTATGTCTCTATGGAAGAACTTGCCATAAGAAGATAGGAAGGGTAATTCCTTCGATAAAGGCAAGGCAACAACTAATTTCGCAAAGGGAAAAGAATCAGCCTCCAAAGATATTCCAAAAGTCCCGGATTTCCAAGACACCATTGATGGTACATGGGAGGTTGGAAAGAAAGTAGATTAAATTTGGTTTAGTTTCGAAGGTGTGAAGGAGTTATATGATAATTGGGAAACCACTCGGGGTTTAAATCCCAAGAAGGTATTTACCATGAAGGAAGTTGACCCCTATTTCCCCAAAATCATTTCCAATGTTAAAGAACGGGTATGAGAACTCTTCATGGATATGGTAGCTTTTTCTCACCAACTATGCTATTTCTCAAAAATTATCCGGGAATTCTATGCTTGATATTTTGTTTGGCACAATGAACAAAAACACGAAATACCAATTGCTACCCAACTTTGTATGGAGAGTGTATTAGTTTGAGAGGTAGAAGTCCCTTGCTCGACCTCGGAGATCAATGGGATCTATTTTGCTTATCACTTAGATTCTGTAGTGAAGTGCAAGAAGAAGATATTTGGCAGATGTCAAAGTTTCCCATGGCTTGCTAGGGTGATTTCTATGGGCCTTCCTCTACGGGTTAATGGTGCTGGTCAAATCAAGAGGAGAGAACTTTCGGTTCAAGAAAAACATTGGCTTGGATTTACTAGTAACCATCACTTCCCTCAAGAAATGACCAAGATATCAAGATTGATAGGGCCATAATTGTTGGATGAATCAAGGATAAAATTGCTATTAATCTGGGAGATTTGATAGCATTGATGATGAAGTTAAGGTCAAAGCAACCGAGCACTTTATTGCCCTTTCCAACACTCATATCTATGCTTTGCCTTAATTTTAAAGTCCCTCTACTCTCTAAGATTTATATAAGGGTTATATGAATCAGATTCATTGACATCAGACATTGCAAGGATGAGGATAACCCTACAGTAATAAAGAGAAAAGCTTTGGTTTTAGTAGACTCGAGTATGGAAGGGTTGCCGAGCTCAAAGGGGATGGAGATTCCTATGGATTCTACACTTGATGATGAGACTCATCATGATTATACTAATACTCATCCATAATCAAGAACCACACCACCACCTCGGCCCACACAATTGGCATAATTTTCTATGATGATGTTTGCCAAGGTTGCTTCCATGAATTTAGCAAATAATGCTACTTTTACCCAGTTGGTGGCTGACATTCCCTAATTTATTCAAGTTTTTATAGCATTTCTACGTTTCTGTATCTCAAAGTTAGAGCAGAGAGTGGCCATGTTTAAGGCAAGAGAAGATTGTGAGGGGGTGGCATCTTTGAGGGCAGAACTTGATAGTTTGTGGGCGGAGTTTCACTCTAGACAACCTTTTTTCGGTCTTGATGAGATGGAGATTTATTTTCCCCTAGAAACTTCTAGAACAGTGCTTCTATTTGAGGATTTTTTTGGAGAAGATCATGAGGACATTGATGATGAGGCCGAGGTTGATATTATAGCGGGCCTACCTGAGGCCCAACAGGTTGAGCTTGCCTTGCAACTATCCAGGGATGATGAGCATGAACGAATGGTTGGGTATAGTTCTATCACTCGGTATAATGATCAATGAGTTTCCCTTTATAGCAGATTCAATGAGAGGAGCCCAATCTAATGAGGTTCCTTTTAAGATAGTACAATCATTCACCAACATGGACCTGAGCACCTAGTGCGCCACAAGGAGTATTTACCTTTCTTTATTCTCTTTTACTTTTGCAATGGGGACAATGCAATATTTTTAGTGGGAGTAGGGTATTTTTATGATTTATTTGATGGTCGGTATCCACTGTTTCATTGTATAGGATTTGGTTGTATAGATTGTGTAGAGATACTCTATTTTATCACTTTGATATTTGTGTACTCGTTATATTTTGTTATGTTTATTTAGCCCTTGTGGGGCTTGTTTTACTGTAGTCCTCGTGGGGCTTGATTTTTATTATTGACATTGGTTTGGGTTGGCCCTTGTCAGGCAGTTGGATAATGATGTCAAATATTTCCCTCTTTGAGTTTGTGTCATGAGCTTAATATAAATATGATATTTGATTGTGCACATTGATCTTGTCACCTTTTGTAGATACATTTCCAATAAACTCCAAGGATTTTCCTTGAAATTCGATTCTTTCCTAAGGAGTAAAATTTTATTTCTCTTTCTTTTGATTATTTTAGTTTAGTTTCTTTGTCGAACCGAGTGATAATTCACCTATGATGGATGACAAGGTGACATCCTTAGGTGAAGTATGTAGTCATTTTGGTTAACTAGGAAGAAGCAAAAGTTTTAAAATACTTTCAAAATGTCATTGGCAATGAATGAAATAATTTTGAGAAAAACCAAAAACATAGTTTTCTATACTTGAAAAAGAACAAGGATGTTTGTAAGCTTTCTTTTGAGGGAGACCATTAAATTCAATTTTTGGCTCTCTCTTTACAAGGATGAGTCTTTGACTCGAAGTAACTTATTAAATTCAAATTGATCAAATTGGTTGGGAGACTAACTTTTTGCCCTAGGAGTACGATGCCATGTGTGGTGAGATTTTTAATTAATTTGTGTACATATGTGTAGTCTAGAACTTGACCCAAGTGTATTCAAAGAAAAATCCTAGGCACACTTGGTTTGGAGGATGACCCGAGGCCATTTTTGACCCATCACATAGCCAAATTCCCACCTTAACAGTGTTCCTTAGTTATCCCTGTGAGCCTTTTTATCCATTTTTCTTTCTTTTTGTAATCATAACCTTGATAAACCACCTAATTCCTTTTGAAAATCTTAATTTTGGCACTTAACCTCTTTTGATGCAACACATGATTGAAATATTGAGTTTGGGGGATTTGTGTAGTTGGGAGGATAACCTAAAAGTGGTTCAAACTCCAAGTTTGGGGGGATGAATATGATGTGCTAAGATGAACCAATAAGGGTGCATGTAAGTTTATCAATCCATATGCTTAAGATACAAGATGTATGCTTGAGGAATAAAGTTGAATAGCCTATCCTATAGAACTTTAAGAGAAATTAGACAAATAAGGAGCTAAGAAGGGCTTGAAGTTAGAAAATTTCTTGAAAAATTCAAAAAAAAGATGGTGGCTTTGAATGTTTTGGTAAATGCTGATAAAATATTTGAGGAAATATGAGAAATGATTTGAAGGAGAATAAAGTGGATAGTTTGAAAATTTTGGGAAAAAGGGGATAAGAGATTGCGTTGAAGGAGGTCTTTTAGTCACTTGATCCATATATATTTCTTCCCTCATCTTAAACCTCCATCTAGACCCGTAAGACCTTGGTGCTTCCAAACTAGGCAAGTCTACATTAGTGGTGAAAAACACAAAGGGCAAGCCGATGGGTCTACGTACTTGAATTTATTTGTGAGAGTGAGTATGAATTCCTTCATTATATGAGCTCCTTTAAGAATGGAAATGTCTTTTGTGTGTGGATCTAACTCTTGCATGTGAGCGACATCGATACTTTGGGGTAGAGGGTGAAGTATTACTCTCGATTTGGGTAAATGAGTGAAGTAAGTTGCATTGTGAAGATTGAGATAATTTTTGAAGATTTTGTGTCTCCTCTTAAGATGTTTTGTTAATTTGAAAAGTTCATTTGATACAAACTTGCATCCTTGCTTCATATTTTGTGCTTATTGAAAAATTTGGTTTACTTATTGCCAAGACATGTTTGGAAAGTGTTTGTAGAGCTTTGTTAGATTTTTCATTTACTATAGCTTTCTTTTGGATGGATTTGAGTTAAATATCGTATCTCATTAAATTATTCTTGGTTGCTTGAGGAAAAGCAATAGTTTAAGTTTGGGGGGTTGATAAGTCGTCAATTTAGCGACATGCTAGCACCTTTTAAGCCTAAATTATCATGCTTTTCCATTAATTTGATGTTAATCTCTTACTTAATGCTTATTTGTGTAGGTAAAAGATAAAAAGAGAAGATGAGCAAGCCATTCAAGTCAAAAAGAGGTGAAATGTGAAGGAAAAGAGACGTCCACTTTGCATCCGCTTTGGATCTATTTTCCATCTACTCTCCATCTACTTTGGATCCGCTCAAGCAGATCAAAAGCAAGATGGCAGTTTTTTTATTTTGTCAAATGTGGAAGTGGGGATTAAAGAAGGGTTTTTAGCTCATTTTTCAAGACCTAGCTTCTATAATTTCATCTTACCATCTTTCTTCTCATCTTAGAACAATATTGTACTAGTCTAGAGTTAAAAATATATGTGAGTGATTCCCAAAGAAGAATTAGTGATTTTCCATTAAAAATTTATTGAAACTCCGAGCTTGGAACTATATTTTGTTTATTTCTCATGGATGAAATCAATTATAATTTTGGTATATCTCTACCCTTTTTGTCTTTGACTAGCTAATTCTAAATTTTGGCGTTATGATTGATTAGGTTGTGGTTAGTGCATGGGTGTTGGCTATTTATTCTCCTAATTAGTTATTTGTGATGGGTGTTGCATTTATTCCATGATCTAATTAAGAGTTGGGGTTTACAAATCCTAGCCACCTTTGAACCCATGTTATCCTTGAAAGTGGCGATATAGGTGAGGAATAAATGCAACCAATTACTTGAATCATTTCATTTAATGATATCTCTTACAATTAAGGATATTAATTGAGGCAATAAATGTGTAAAATTGTCACACTTGTGAGGTGTTCGAAAGAACTCATTTGTGAAATTTGGTGTTGTAATTGAAAGATTGACATCAATACCTTTAAATCTATCCTACCCATGACTCCTAGCTGAATTTGGATAAATTGTCAAGTACCCATGCATGAACCCACACCTAGAATTGCATAACCCCAAGGTCTATCCCAATTGAGTTCACTCTTAGAAATTTTCATTGTCAAGATAGCACTCCAAAAGCGAAGTAATTGTCATTATAAACACATTCAAACTAATTCTCCAATTTTACATTTATGTTTGTTTCATTCACATTACGAGTCACCTTTTAGTAGACTATCCACACTCTTGAGTTTTAAATTCTATGCTTACACTTCTTGTGGATTAGACCCCAACCTAAGTTGGATTATTGTATTGGCAATGATCGCTTACATCCATTCAAGAGTGTAATTTGAGCGTTATCAAAGCCTAATATTAAAACGAATTTATGAATCAAGGTATGAAAATAGTGTCAGAAATATTAAAAAGGGCAGACAATGATTAACAAAAGTAATAACAACTACTAATGAGCTGCAATGATTGAATTTCAAATAATAAAAACTTTCTAATTTGGCCTAACATCTGAAGTAAAAAATATAGTAAGTTTAAAACACTCAGGCATTTTTGCAAGACTTTGATTCAAAATTTGCAACATCAGAATACTGAAAGCAAGATTGTGACAGTAAGATCTCATATGCACTCTACACATAATGCTTCCTCAAAGTAGCAGCATCATATGAAGACCTTTAGTACATATCATGATGCCCCAAAGATGGCAAATTGCCTCATCAAAAAATATAGAATGACCCACAAATTTTTAAGTGTTTAAATCATAAAAGAATAAATTATATACCACATATAAGCAACTGCAACAGTAGAATCGCTATCAGTGAATATACAACTAACGTAGGGATGAAACATAAGAATCTGCTCACACCATGTACAATATAACTAACCCAATAATAAAATGAGTAAAAGCTAAAATAATATATATATATATATATATATATATTGTAACCGATCATCACCAAAATAATCACCTTGTCTACAAACAAAAGTAAGCACATCATCATCTTTGCTTACAAAAGATGTCCAAAATAGCCAAAAGACAGTTGTCTACAGTAGACCCAAAATTGACCCAAAAACATGTGTAAAAGAGACCTAAAATTAGTCACCAAAATTGACACCAAAATAGACACATAACATGTCAAAGTAGTCACCAAAATGGACCCATAATATTCGCTAAATAGTTATCAAAAACAAACTCAATATAGACCTAAAAAGGACTAAAAACAGACCCAATATAAGGCTAGTGACACTTTTCTCTTTTTGTCCTTAAATTTTTAGCCTTTTGTGCTTGTAACTGGTTGGTAGTAACTGCATATTTTCCCTTCCAATTTAATTCTATTGATGTTATTAGAAGATTAGTTGATTCACTAACACTATATCTATCACCTATGAAGCTTAAAACTCTACTCTCAGTTGATTGTTGTAGTCTCTATAGATAAACTTCCGCAGGTTCTAATCTATGTATTAGAAGAGGGTCTTTATCATCTTCCTCAAAGTGGGGGCTACTAAGTTGATATCTTCTTCATCCGGTTCTATTTCATCAATGAAGCCACTCTCAAACTGCTGCTTTTTTCTTCTCCCAATAGGTTGTTTCTTCTTAGCAACAACTTGCTTTGCATGGTTTAATATAACGTAAAAATAATTATATAGTCAAATTAAATAAAATTGCATCAAATATAAAGTCTAATTAAATTACCTTTTCACAAACTTTTGAATTATGATTTGTCAGTCCACAAGTGCTACATGTCATTACTTTAGCTTTTCTTGATTTTTTTTCATTCTCCTTGCCTCTTAAGTGCCCCTTCTTTTTGTCTATATTTCTAACTCCTAGATCTTCCAACAATCTTGACCATTTCTGGTGGTTCCTTGGCTTGTGAAGGATCAACCTTTCAGAAGAGTTCTCCTCTAACATGCTGCAACTTATATTTATAAACTTGCAAAGCTACATCTTTGCTGTAATATGTATCAATTTCTGTTGTAGGCTTTATTTTTTTGTGCTCCATGGTCTTAATTTCATGTGGGCATGAAAATTCAATGATATACCATGTATTATAAGTTGACCTCATCTCCTTCAGATTGAAAATGTGTCTATCTTTACCTTCTGTGACCTCGTAGTCATTGTCCCCATCGCCGCTCACCCTACAAACTTTAGATATCTTTAAAAACTCATTATACAATGCTTTACTTCTAGGACTAAACTGACCATCTTTTCACTTCATCAAAATGCCTTCTTTCTTCCAACCTTGTCATCACCTTGACCTTAATTTTTTTCAGTATTTCATTAATAGGCGTGTATCTAGCTTTAAGTATCCATCCATTGAAGGACTCTGTAAATTACTGTGCAATACCTAATTTTTGCACAATGTATCAAGATAAGTCATGCAACATGTTTTGGGAGGATGCCGATCTAGTAAGTTTTGTTCAACTTTTTCCTCCACTTATTTGATCTTTTCAAGTTTGTCTTTAAACTCCTAAAAAAAGAGAACTACGTAGAGCACCGAAAAAGCTTCTTTAGCTCACCTTTATCCCATCTCTTACACTAGTTTACCTCAATATGCCTTACACAATATCTATGATGTGCTTCAGGCATCACATTCTTTAATGTACATTATCCCCTAAATATCACATGAAAATTAATATGTATCTTGCAATATCATAATCAACATACAAATTATATAAATCAATAGTATTAGAAAATAATATTACCTTTTGCATGTCTGATATGAATGTTACTCCTTCACCACTTTGAAGTTTAATAAATGCTGCATGAATCAAGTTCAAGTTCTTTTGTTTTTTTTGTCTACCACGGCTCATGCTATAGGATATAAATAATTCATACTGTCTTGACCAACAACAACTAATAATTATCTCTTGAATTTCTTTAAGAAATGTACCATCTTACCTAATAAATGACCTTAAACCTCCATTAAAACCCTTATTCAATGTCTCAAAGAATCTATACATATTTAGAAATTTTATCCTACCATTTTTAGTGCCTTCTTACAAAATTAAATTACAACGTCAGATCCTGAATTACAAATTCTTAATTCAGTTGCATAAGCCACTAATTTATTGTACGATTCTGTAAAACTACCCTACAGAGATTTCAAAATCTTTTTTTTTTTTTTGCTTTCTTGCTTTTTTATTCACATACATTTAACTTCAAACACCCTATGTAAGTCAGCCTTCATATTCTTGACCCTATATTCTAGGTACCTTTGAATTTTTTTCTTGAAGTAATGTGCTCTGGTTATGTAGTCAATCATATTGTTATCACATGCAATCAAATGGGAATCAATATGATCTACTAGTGTTTTGACACTCTCTCTAGGAATGGTGTCATCCTAAAAAATCAATAATTGAAAGGGACACCATCAACGCCACATGTATATCTCAATCTTTCTCTATCACTTTTAACCACAATAAGTTCTAATTTTTTAGACAAAGAATAAATCTTACCAAATGTCTTGCTTCTTGTATGTCCTTGAAGGACATACCCTTACCAATCTCCTTATAATCTTGTAAACTATCTATTATAGTTTCTTTTTTTGTAACAAAATTCTCTAATTCATCAGTGTCATATTCTAAACAACTAACACCATTTCATTATCACTACAATTTGTTCCTGCTTTATCAACTATTGGTACAAATAAAAAAAATTACTATGCATGATAATGCCTAGTACATCTACAGGTAACTCACAATTATCAATAGGAAACAAGTGAATTGAATGATAATCCTCAGATACAAAAAATAATAAAGTCCTAATTCCTTTATCTCCTTGTATTTTAACATATTTATAAGAAGTCTCAAATACATAAGTTGTTGGTCACTTACAAAACACAACTTACTTGTGTACTCATTTATTAAGTCAATAAAAGAGAGGAGATTAGGATCTTACCCCTTTTAATAGTGGACCCTTCCCTTCTCATAGTGTTTTTAGATGCTTAACCGAATCACCACCATGATGAAAGTATATGATAATATTTATCATTTAACAACTTATAAAAAGTAAAATATCACTAAGTAACATACCCAAAAATGACTCAAAACAGACCCAAAACACTCACAAAATAGTCCCAAAATAAGATTGTTTGTTATAAAATAATAAAGAATAAGAAGAAGAGTAGAGAGAATAAAGAGAGTGATTCTTATTACTTCTCTTGAGGGATGATTTACAATAAAGGAAGCCCTTTTATTTATAGGGAAAATTTGCCCCTAGTTTCACACTAAAAGACAAATACATCAAATCCTAATAGACATCAAATAGATCTTGATAGACATTTACTATAATTGATATATATCATAACACTCCCCCTTGAATGTCTATATAGATAATGTGCCTCGTTAAAACCTTACTAGAAAAAATCCAATAAAAAAAAATCTAGTGAAGGAAAAAGAGTACATATTTCTAACAATACACATATCAATTGTCTCATTAAAAACCTTTCAAGAAAAACCCAATGGGACAAAACCTCATAAGGGAAAAAAAGTATAACACGTATTAACTTTCCCTAATGAGAACATCCTTGAGCCTTTGCATCCCGATTTTATGCACTATCTTCTTAAAAGTTTTAATTGGAGAAGATGTGGTGAATAAATCAGCCACATTTTCACTTGAACGAATCTGTTACACGTTGATATCACCATTCTTTTGTAGCTCATGTATGTATAAAAGCTTTGATAAAGTATGCTTCGTTCTATCTGCTTTTATGAATCCTCCATTAAGATGTGTTATGCATGATGCATTACCTCCGTATAAAATTATGGGTAGATTGTCATATTTCACACCACATTTTTCTCGAATGAGATGTATCATGGACCTCAAGCATACACATTCTCGGGTTGCTTCATGAATAGCTATTATCTCAGCATAATTCGATAAAGTGGATATCATAGACTACTTTGTATATCTCCAAGATATTGCAGTACCACCACATATGAACACATAGCCTATTTGAGACCGAGCTTTATGTAGGTCAGATAAGTACCCAAAATCAGCATCACCAATAAGATTGGAACTGCAAACTTGCTAACAAATTAACTAAAAAAAAAGGCTATATCAGGCCTTGTAGTATTTGCAACATATATTAGTGCATTAAAAGCACTAAGATATGGTACTTCATAACCAAGGAGTTCCTCATTCTTTTCTTGAGGTCAGAATGGATCCTTATTTAATTTTTGCATGTTTATCATTTGAGAAAATACTCTATTTCTTTTGAAAACTCTCCAAGAGTTCAATGATACTCAAATCATCAAATTATATCTTCTGAGTATAATAAAAAGTTTTCCAGAAACTTTATATGCTTCAGGCATTTTGAATCTTTTAGGGATTTTTATATGGATGTTTGTCAAGTAGCAATATCCAACATGTCAAGTGTGACATCTTCAAGTGTCTGGACTGCAAATCAAATAAGTTTTACGCTTACCAAAATGTATCCTTTCAGGTCACTTGATAAATATTTCTACGTCAGCATACTTAAATTAACGTAGAATTCAGATCCTCATAGTCTTTTACAATATTGTGCCAATATTATATCAAAGATATCATCGATAATTTCTTATTTTGTATCGGTTTACAATGCGACATAATATTTTGAGATCTCAACACTTCATTATTTTCAGGTACCTAAACCTCTCATAAAGTTTCATGAAGTGTTATGTCGTAGGATCTTCAAGAGCATGTTGCCTTTTTATCATGATTATTTGCTCCTTATCCTTTTCAAGGATTATTTCATTTGGAACTGATTGGTCTATCATGCTTCATGCATGCATAAACTTTATTCTTTAAGGACACAAAATAGAAGCACTTGCAGCTAAATATGAGATGCTTTCGGCATTTGACTTATATTATCTTTTAAATGAGGATCTGATGATAATTCCTAACATATTTCATAGCTTCGTATAATCTCCCCCTTATTTTAGGAAAACTAACATACATCCTCCATCTTCTTTGAAGAATTTATCTTTGTGCATCGTGATATATTCATTAATCGTATACCACACATCAACTATTAGATGGACAATGTGTGGTTCCTAACTTAGAACCAATTGAGAGGGAAGAAATAATCATAATTTATTGGTCTAATGCATACAAGTTCTATTGCATACAATATATCATATTTCATACCAACACATTAAGCTTTGTTCTCATTAGAAATGGTTTAGCTATTTATCGAAGGCATTCAATGCAAACCATCATCATCAAGATGAGTTATCTTGATTACACAATCTGAAAATTATGTTCTTAACTCAATTTTACTGAGCAAGCAACATTATGAATGTCAAACTGGAGGTTGACAATAAATATACATGTGATTATCTTATTGATGCATTTTTTCAACATATCACATGATAGGTGAACGGGCCCTTATTCACCTTTTATTCTTTTCA
Source organism: Capsicum annuum (assembly GCF_002878395.1). Taxonomy (NCBI): domain Eukaryota; kingdom Viridiplantae; phylum Streptophyta; class Magnoliopsida; order Solanales; family Solanaceae; genus Capsicum; species Capsicum annuum. The sequence goes on along the minus strand of NW_025892189.1, from coordinate 60,848 downwards.
GATTTTGAGGGATCCAATCCCAAAATTAGTTGGTCCAACCAACTTATCATGAGAACAAGCAACATTAAAGTTCATGAAGAATGTTCTAATTCTTCAATATATGTTCAATACTCAGTATGCACATCTTTGAAATATCGCAATCGTTTATGTCAACTTATGAACTTTTAATCTAGTAAACTCCAAGTTTATCATGATATATATTTTTGCTTTAGTAAATTTCAGATTTACTATTATATGAATAAATTCAGATTTACTACTTCATAAGTAGATTCCAAAATTATTCAACCTCTTTTAGAGATGAGTTGTGATACAATCACAATCAAGTGCACATTTGCATTAATAAGTTTTGCATTCCCCAGGAATGAAATATAATCGTTCCTTAAGCCTATCAAATTATGATAGCTTATAACCTCTTTCAAGATTTTTCTACTTCAGAAGCAAATCGAGGAATATATATGATGTAGAGAATTTTTCTCTAGTATATCTTATAATCATATAAGCGTGTGAAAATATCATCACTTTTGATGATCATTATCATATTGTCCCTCCGCGCGTATATTCGTGCATTCAATCACTTATCTTCTTTCAGACACTATGCACTGCTATCATATACACCTCAAGAATGAAGTAAGTTGTCATATTTCATACTGTGATGTCCCGAAAAAATTTTTCGTTAAGATCTCGGACAAAAATGTGTTGAATTTTGTTCTTCATCATGATTAATAATTTTTGTTTATGGATTTCTGGATATGCAACCCTTCATCGCGTAGAGCATCGAATAAGCTTTTCAACGATATATGGATCATCCAAAACGGACACTCAAGCGATGAGTTATGATCATTTTGATCTAACCGTAAATAGTGGTGAACAGTAAATGTGTAGGAAAAAAATACTGAGGCCAGGCGAATTTTAGGGTCAACTTCAAACGATCATAACTCCTTTTACATAATGATCTGGGTGAGCTTCTATATATCAACAGAAAGCTCTGAAAGTCCTCTTTCCAATGAAATTGGTTTCATCCAATTTGGCCATCGGAGAAAAAATTTATGGTCAATATACTTCAGCCTATCAAAATAGTCCACCAAAGGACAGATTTGACAGTATTTGATTTTTAAGAGTATTTTGGTCATTCCCACTCCAATCCATCTGGGTCAACCATGGATTTAAGTCCATTAAGAGCATTCAATAGCTCATTTTTCTCCAAAATTTCCTAAGGCTCAAACCCCAACCCTACTACTCCAAATTTCATCCTTCGATGTCTCTTGATTGAACCATAGAAATTTCAAATTGATTTGGGATTAGAGTTGATCATGTTAAGGGCTTCGAGAAGCACCCTTTATTTTCGTGAATAAAGTTCCGGAGTCGGAAGTTCATATTCATCTTCCATTTTTAGGTATGTGGGGCTTTGAACAAGATTATCCTTTCGATCTTATGTGCAGTATTTTTATCGAATTATATTGACATGAGATTTTACATGTTTCACCATGAATTGGAAATATAGTTTTATATCTTATATTATTTTTCATGATCTATGGGATTATGTCATCCGATATGTGTATGATGTTAAGATGGAATTATGTCCAAAAAGTATTTGATTATGAGAGTATGATGATTTAATTTGTTAAGCCTTGATTTATACTATCATTCCACTATTTTCTTATTATGAATTTATAATTGATATTGGAAATTCTATATCCCTACTATGGGTTGATGTCTCAAGTACCTTTAAATTAGAGGTGAATGGCAAATTGAGAAATGTTAATATTGAAGTTGCAATGAGTCTTGGTATTTTTCGAATGGTTTTGATAAGTTAAATTGTTGAAAATATTATGTATTGAGTCTTCATATACTTGTCCAAATGTCAAGTCATTTATGGTTCAACGCATTGATACCTTGTTGATGTTGAGGAAGATTAAAATATTTTGAGCTAAAATGTGTTGAGTTAGGAATCCACAAATTGATATGATTTGATAAATGAGAAAGAGATTTGATTTGGTCTTTATGATAGACCCTTGTGATGTTGTGGTGGATTTCCTAACGCGTTCTGAGCTTGTCGGGGAGTAGTACTTATCACCAAGAGGGAAATTTAGTATTTACCCAAACCTATGTGCCACTGTAGGGTTGTTTGATGATGATATTATTGGACAGAGAGCCCGATTTTTATTATTGTAGTTTTAAGGTCGTACTCCCTGGCAAAGAGTGTGATGCTCCCGCGAACGGGGGTTTCAAACGTTGGTATTCCATGTAGCTCACGCAGGGTTGTCAGTTATAGGAAACTCCCCTATCCATAAGAGTCATGTTTATTGAAATACCGAGTCACTCAGAGTTTTGATGTGGTAAGTCAAGTTTCCTATGATGATCTATAATGATTTATGAGGTTTTTCTCCTACATTTCCTATCTAAGATGTTATGAGTTGCATGATTCAATATCACTCAAGCCAGGTGTGTCATTATGGTCCGAATGTACGTTTTTATGAAATTTATGATATTATTTATATTTTCCATGCGCCCCACATACTCAGTACGTATCTTGTGTGACCTACATATTTCTTTATGGGCTACATTCTTACCAAGATGTAGGTTTAGGTACTCAGCCGCAACCACGATAGTGATATGCGAGTGCCGCATCTACATTTCTTCAGTGGTGGGTCCTCATGGTTCGAGGACTAAGTTGCTAGTTTTAGTACTGTTGTTTTGTGATCCCTTTGGTCTGTTAAGTCAGTTGGGGGTTTGTCCCAATGGATCGTTGATTTTGCTGTATAGAGGCTATATCAGACTAGTGTATTATTAGGTTGGTTTGTGTATAGACATTCCATATATGTATAGTATAATGATATTTTGTGTCATGTGCGATGTGATATGATATGTATTTATATATATATCCTTAGCGTAGCGTATATGTTGTTGTGTTGGAACCCAAGGGTAGTATTTTGGCTTAAAAGGTTAGCTTGAGGCTACGTGTAGCCTTGGGCACCGTGTGGTGTCTCGGAATGATATTTTGGGGTGTTAAAAATTTGGTATCAGAGCCTAAGGTTGTGAAGAGTCCTAGGGAGTCTGACAAGATGTGTTATGTTGAGTCTTGAGCATCGGTGTGTAGCACGCCGCACCTATGATCAAGAGGCTACGGGGTATTCTAGGAAAAGTCATTCCTTTCTTTCTACAAGAGTCTATCATGCTTACAACTGTTTTCTTCTGCTGTTAATTCCTGTGTTCTTATGACAGAAAATGCCTCTATGTCGAGCTCGCAAAAATAACAACCAACCTCAACCCCTTGATCCGTTACATGAGACGATATCCCATGCTGAATTTTGGACAGCCTTTCAGACGCTAGCCCAGGCAGTTACCTCCAATACTCAGGCCAATGCTCCACCTTCGCAGGAAAATAATTCAACAGCAGCACGAATTTGTGACTTTATGTGGATGAATCCGCCAGAGTTTCATGGATCAAGAGTAGGTGAGGACCCACAGATTTATGTTGATGAAATAAAGAAAATTACATAAATTATGCACGTGACCGAGGAAAAAAGTGTGTTGCTGGCTTCTTATCAGTTGAAGGATATTGCCTATGACTGGGTGCTGATGTGGAATAAGGGTATAGAGGAAGATACCGCTCTGGTGACTTGGAAATTGTTCCAAGATGCTTTCTTGGATAGATTCTTTCCTCTTGAGTTATCAAAAGCTAAGATAGAGGATTTTATGAATTTGAGACAAGGATCCATGTCGTTTAAGGAGTATTGTCTTAAGTTTAGTCAGCTATCGAAGTACGCTCCCAATATGATGGCTGACTCGAGGACTAGTATAAGTAAGTTTCTAACTGGGGTGTCGAGTTATGTGGTGAAAGAATGTAGATCTGCTATGATTAATAGGGATATTGATCTTCCTAGGTTAATGATTCACGCCCAATAGATTGAGTCAAACAAGATAAAGGAAAGAGAAAGTGTAAGAGGGATTAAGAGAGTCAGATTGGAGCAACTGGGGTTTGGTCAGACTAGATTCTCCAGAGGGAGTCCCCCTCAGTTTTAGAGACGTCCATTTATACCTGGGCCTTCCTCAGCTAGTGCTCCCGTATATCGGGGTAGGAAGGAGCTCGAGAATAGGTTGGTACCTTCCAGGTCTCAGGACAGTGTAAGCAACCAGCCTCATCCTCCTTCATGTGCTAAGTGTAGTAAAGACTATTTTGGGGAGTGTTATATAGGGCATCGGGGCTATTTTGGTTGTGGCAAGTTGGGCTACATACTTAGAGACTGCCCGTATGCTAGAAAGCGGAGTCATAATACTCGTCCCCAGAGTCAGGCTACTAGTGCCCCGCCTCCCACGGCCCGTCCAGTTCCTCCTCAGGGTGCTTCATCTAGTATTGCTACCGGTCAATGCCAGAATCGTTTCTATGCTATACCACCTTGTTAGGAGCAGAAAGACTCTCCCGATATTGTCACTGGTATGCTCCGTGTTTTCTATTTTGATGTCTATGTGTTGATGGACCCTGGTTCGAGTTTTTCTTATGTGACACCTCTGGTTGCTATAAATTTTGAAATGGATCCTGAACTAATTTCTGAGCCTATTTTGATTTCTACTTCGGTAAGAGAGTCTGTCATTGCTAAGCGGGTGTATAAGAAATGTCCCATTACTGTCTTTTATCAGGTTATGTATGCTGATTTGATTGAGCTAGATATGGTTGACTTTGATATCATTCTGGGTATGGTTGGATTCACTCATGCTATGCGTCTATTGATTGTCGTGCCCGTGTGGTCAAGTTTCAGTTTCCTGATGAACGTATCCTCGAATGGTCTGGGAGTTCTGTGATTTCTAAGGGTCGTTTCATATCCTATCTCAAAGCTAGGAAGTTGATTTCCAAGGGTTGCATCCACCATTTGGTTCGGGTTAAAGACACTAAGTCTGAAACCCCGACCATTCAGTCAATTAATGTTTTTAATGAGTTTCTTGATATCTTTTCGGAAGATCTCCCTGGAGTACCTCTTGATAGAGAGATAGAGTTCGGGATTGACCTTCTTCCTGATACTCAGCCTATTTCTATTCCTCCGTATAGAATGGCTCCCACAAAACTTATGATATGAGCATACTATATCATTCGGGCAAGGCCAATGTAGTAGCAGATGCCCTTATTCAGAAGTCCATGGATAGCGTAGCACATGTGGAGATTGGTAAGAAAGAGTTGGCCCGTGAGGTATATCTTTTGGCTAGATTGGGGGTTAGGTTGTTTGGTGATGCTGAGGGTAGTATAGGAGTGCACAGTGGTTCTAAATCCTCTTTAGTTCAGAAGTGAAGGAGAAGCAAGACAGAGATCCTACCTTGGTCAGGTTAAAAGAGTCAGTTAAAGACCAAAAGGTGGAGGTTTTCTCCCAAGGGAGAGATGGCATTTTGAGACTTCGAGAAAGATTATGTGTTCCTGATATTGATAACTTGAAGCAGAGGATTATGGCAGAAGTGCATGGTACGCGATACTCCATCCATCCTGGTGCTACCAAGATGTACCATGATTTGTGGGAAATCTATTGGTGGAATAGTATGAAGAGGAACATAGCAGAATTTGTGGCGAAGTGTTCCACGTGTCAATAGGTTAAAATAGAGCATCAAAGGCCCAGTGACGTGATGCAAGACTTTAGCATTCCTACTTGGAAGTGGGAAGAAGTGAATATGGACTTCATAGTTGGTTTGCCTCCTTCTCGTTGCCATCATGATTCGATTTGGATTGTCATAGATCGGCTAATGAAATCAGCTCATTTTTTGCCTATGCATTCATTGTATACAGTTAAAGATTATGCTAGAATATATATTCGAGAACTCATCAGACTTCATGGAATCCCTTTGGCTATTATTTCTGAAAGAGGTACTCAGTTTACCTCTCAGTTTTGGAAATATTTCCAGAAGGGTCTCGGAACCCAAATTCATTTAAGTTTTGTTTTCCATCCGCAAACAGATGGTCAGGCCGAGCGGACCATTCAAACTTTAGAAGATATGTTGAGGGCTTGTGTGCTTGATTTTAAAGGTAGTTGGGATGAGTACTTAGCATTAATCGAGTTTGCTTACAATAACAGTTTTCATGCTACTATTGGAATGACCCCATTTGAAGCTTTGTATGGTAGAAGGTGTAGATCACCCATTGGTTGGTTTGAAGTTGGTGAGGCTGCCGCGACTGGACCGTATGCGGTGTTTGAGGCCATGGAGAAGGTTAAGTTAATTCAAGAAAGGTTGAAAACCGCCCAAAGTCGTCAAAAATCATATGCAAATATAAGGAGAGAAGACCTTGAATTTGATGTTGGTGATTTAGTGTACTTGAAAGTTTCACCCATGAAAAGGGTAAAGAGATTTGGGAAGAAAGGGAAACTAAGTTCCCGTTACATTGGTCCCTATAAGATTGTAGATCGCATTGGGAAGGTAGCGTATAAGGTTGAATTGCTCGCGGAGTTATCTAACGTCCATCCGGTTTTCCATGTTTCTATGCTTAAGAAGTATATTGGTGATTCTGTTGTGATTGATCCTTCCAAAATCTCGGGTATTCAAGATAGTCTTTCATATGAAGAGATTTCGGTTGAGGTTTTTGACTTTTAAGTTCGTAGGCTAAGAAACAAGGAAGTTCCTTTGGTTAAAGTGCTTTGGCGAAATCAATCCGTAGAGAGTGCTACTTGGGAAGCCGAAGTGGATATGCGCGTCAAATATCCCCACCTCTTTCCTAAGAATCCTGAGCATGTCAAAGGTATCGTTCTCTTTTGATTTAATCCTTATTGGTATGTTTATCTTGGCTTGTGTATTTTCTACGATATCCAAAAAAATTTAGAATGGGGTATATGCTTGGGCAAGATGATTTTTCTATATATACTCATTTTCATAGTATTCTTGACCTACCTATCAACATTCGAGGATGAATGTTTCCAAGGGGGAGATGATGTGATGCCCTGGAAAAATTTTCCATTAAAATCTCAGACGAAAATATGTTGAATTATGTTCTTTATCATGATTAATAATTTTTCTATGTGGAATTTCTAGATATGCGACCCGTCATCGCGTAGAGCATCAAATACTCTTTCCAATGATATGTGGATCATCTAAAAAGGACACTCGAGCGATGAATTATGATCATTTCGATCTAACCGTGAATAGTGGTGAACAGTAAATGTGCAGGAAAAAAATATTGAGGCCAGGTGAATTTTAGGATCAATTTCAAACAATCATAACTCCTTTTACATAATGATCTGGGTGAGCTACTATATATCAACAGAAATCTCTGAAAGTTCTCTTTCCAATGAAATTGGTTTCATCCAATTTTGCCATCGAAGCAAAAAGTTATGGTCGATCTACTTCAGCCTATCAAAACAGTCCATCAAAGGACAGATTTGACATTATTTAATTTTTAAGGGTATTTTGGTCATTCCCACTCCAGTCCATCCGGGTAAACTATGGATTTAAGTCCATTAAGAGCATTCAATAGCTCATTTTTCTCCAAAATTTCCTAAAGCTCAAACCCCAACCCTACTACTCCAAATTTCATCCTTCTATGTCTCTTGATTGAACCGTAGAAATTTTAAATTGATTTGGGATTCGAGTTGATCATGTTAAGGGCTTCGAGAAGCACCCTTTATTTTCGTGAATAATGTTCCGGAGTCGGAAGTTCATAATCATCTTCCATTTTTAGGTATGTGGGGCTTTGAACAAGATTATCCTTTCAATCTTGTGCCCAGTATTTTTGTTGAATTACATTGACATGAGATTTTACACGTTTTACCATGAATCAGAAATATGGTTTTATATCTTATATTATTGTTCATGATCTATGGGATTATGTCATCTGATATGTGTATGATGTTGAGATAGAATTATGTCCAAAAAGTATTTGATTATGAGAGTATGATGATTTAATTTGTTAAGCCTTGATTTATACTAACATTCCTCTATTTCCTTATTATGAATTTATAATTGATATTGGAATTTCTATATCCCTACTATTGGTTGATGTCTCAAGTACCTTTAAATGAGAGTTGGATGAAAAATTGAAAAATGTTGATATTGAAGTTGCAATGAGTCTTGGTATTTTTCGGATGGTTTTGATAAGTTAAATTGTTGAAAATATTATGTATTGAGTCTTCATATCCTTGTCCAAATGTCGAGTTGGTTATGGTTCAATGCATTGATACCTTGTTGATGTTGAGGAAGATTAAAATATTTTGAGCTAAAATGTGTTGAGTTAGGAATCCACAAATTGATATGATTTGATAAATGAGAAAGAGATTTGATTTGGTCTTTATGATAGACCCTTGTGATGTTGTGGTGGATTTTCTAACACGTTTTGAGCTTGTCGGGGAGTAATACTTAGCACCGAGAGGGAAATTTGGTATTTACACAAACCTATGTGCCACCGTAGGGTTGTTTGATAATGATATTATTGGCCAGAGAGCCCAATTGTGATTATTGTAGTTTTAAGGTCGTACTCCCTGACAAAGAGTATGGCACTCCCGCCAATGGGCATTTCAAACGTTGGTATTCCACGTAGCTCATGTGGGGTGGTCGGTTATAGGAAACTCCCCTGTCCATAAGAGTCATGTTTATTGAAATACCGAGTCACTCCAAGTTTTGATGTGGTAAGTCAAGTTGCCTATGATGATATTATTTATATTTTACATGAACCCCCACATACTTAGTACGTATCTTGTGCTGACCCACATATTTCTCTATGGGCTACATTCTTACCATGATGTAGGTTCAGGTACTCAGCCGCAGCTGCGATAGTGATATCCGAGTGTCGCATCTACGCTCCTTCAGTGGTGAGTCCTCATGGTTCGAGGACCAAGTTGTTAGTTTTGATGCTGTTGTTTTATGATCCCTTTGGTCTGTTGAGTCAGTTGGGGATTTGTCCCAATGGCTCGTTGATTTTACTGTATAGAGGCTATGTCAGACTAGTGTATTGTTAGGTTGGTTTGTGTATAGATATTCCATATATGTACAGTCTAACGATATTCCGTGCCATGTGCGATGTGATATGATATGTACTTATATATATATCCTTAGCGTAGCGTGTATGTTGTTGTGTTGGAACCCAAGGGTAGTGTTTTGGCTTAAAGGGTTAGCTTGAGGCTACGTGTAGCCTTGGGCACCGTGTGGCGTCTCAGGATGATATTTCGGGGCGTTACACATACTTATCATATATTGCTACCATATTCACTTCATGGAATGGAGCATATTCAATGGGTCGAATTTCATGGCTTTTCATTAAACACTCATTATTTTGCCTTAGCCATCATAATATCATCAATATGGTGTATTGAGATTCAAACTCAACGTCTTATCAATATAAAAGCGTCTTAGGCATGAATCGATGGGACTTGAACCAATATATTATCATCCTTTTTGATAATATTGTTCTTGAGCAATAAATTTAAAATATAAATGGTTCAAAAACAATTATTTTTCCTCAAATCCAATAATAATTATATTAGTAGTAGCAAAAGAAAGATAACATAAAAAATTACTAACCTTGAAATCATTCAGATTTATAATCTCACCTTGTTTGGCAGAGTCTCGTGCTGATAACATGTTATAAAACAATAAAGAATAAGAACAAGAGTAGAGAGAATAGAGAGAGTGATTCTTAATACTTCTCTTTTATGTAACTTAAATTAAGCTAAGTAACAAATAATTTTTTCTTATGTAACATAAACTTAACAGTATGAAATCGTCATCATATCATCATATTAAGCTAAAAAATAGTTAGATAACTTAATAAGTTAACAAACAGTATTAACTTAATAATTATGTAACTTAAACTAAACAGTTTAGTTATGTAACTTAAACTGAACAGTTAAATAACAAACAATATTAAGATAGCAGTTAAGTTTACTTAATAACATAACATACAATATTATGTTATGTAACTTAAACTAAACAGTCTAGTTATATAATTTAAATCAAGATAAGTAACAAATAGTATTATGTTATATAACTTAAACTAAACAGTCATTTAACTTAAACTAAATATTATTAATTCATCATCATATTAAGCTAAAAAATAGTTATGTAACTTAAACTAAATAGTTACTTAACAAACAATTAAAAAAAATTTATGACTGTTCATATATGCTAGATAAGCTAAAAAAGAGTTGTAATTTGAATAAAGCAATAGAACTTAAACAGAATGTAAGTATGTAACAGAATGTGGAAGTTAAAAAAATATAACTTTATAGAAACAAGTTGATAGAATATGTTATATGTTATATGCTTATATTAATTGTTGACTAATAATACTATGTGTAGGTTATTTTTTATAGTAGTTAGATATACTAATTAGATAATTTTTCATATATGCTAATTAGCTCTAATGATAGAAGCAGTTCATGAGGACAGTTATGTTATTAGGTTTGTACATGTACCAATAATCACTAACAACTGAAAGGGCAAAATACAAGAGCCAAAACAACAAAAACAAAGTAAATAAAGCACACTATTCAAACAACGAAAAATCAAAGTGTGTTTAAAAAAGCTAGTAACTAATATTTTATTAAAGTATGTTTGAAACAAATTTTAAACTAGACTTTATTTAGGGAGCACAAATAACAATAAAGAATTAGAAAAGTAGCAATAGAGAATCAGAAAAGTGACTCCTTCATAAAGACAAATTACAAACGTATGAAAAAGATATAATTCTCATATTTTATACATAAAAGAAAAAATGGATATAACACATATTTACACACAATCAAACAAAGGAACAATAATAAATATTAAAAAGCTCTGTTCATACTACAAAAAATAACACAACAGATATTTGTTTAACAATGTGCACAAATTTCTAGTAATAATTTCAATATTTTTTTATTAACTGAAAATAAAAGTTATTGCAAAAAGAGAAATAAAGAAATGGTCACACTCAAAACAGATCTCTAAAAAATCATTAAAAAAAACAAAATCCTAAACAAACCCCTAAAATTGACAAACTCCAAAAATCCTAAAAAAAAAATGACAATAGCCTAAAATCAATAAATAAACGCACAAACCACAAAATCAATAACAACAAGAACAACAAATTCCTAAAATCGGACCCAAAAATTGATTCTTTAGAAATTTTAATCAAAGTCTGTTATGATTTTTTCGAACAAGAAAATGAATTTTTTAAATAAGAAAAAGATTAAATGAAAGGGAGAAGAAACATACATAAATCTCTAGTCAGCCGCCGCGAGGAATTAAAAGCACAAATCAAAGATAATTTCGTTAGGATTTTCTGAGAAAGTGAGAGAGTGAGAGAGACGCGTGGTATTTTTTCTTGCGTCTCTTAAAGATTTCATGGGATCGAATCAGATACTGGGTTGGGTAGTGAGTCAGGTAGTGGGATTTAATTTCGGGTAGATTAATTATTTGGGATAACTAAAACTAGAAAAAAGTTAAACAAATAAGATATTAAGGCGAGGGGCAGCCCAAATCATTTACGACAGGAGTATAATTGTACACAAAATATGATGGAGGATATATATGTACCATTTATCATAGTCCGGAGATATATTTGTATCTTTTTCATTAAACTTTTGAGTATTTTAATATTCAAACTATGTTCTTTGTTCAATATTAAAGAAAATTGTTGATTTTTTTTCATTTTTCCTTTATTTATATTTGGCAAAATGCTCTGTTTCCACCCTGAACTATACACGAAATTGTTGAGACTCACCCGAACTTTAGGAGGGTCCTATTACCCCCGGGTTAATTAAAATCATATGTTTGGCAACCTTAGTGCCTACGTGGCACTAGTGAATCAACACACTGAAGGTCCACGCAGGCACACGTATGTGCCACGTAGGCACTAAGGTTGCCAAAAATACGGTTTTAATTAGTCCAGAGTGCAATAGGACCTGCCTAAAGTTCAGGTATGCCTCAACAATTTCAGGTGATAAGTGTAAGAAAGTTAATTGCTCAGATTTGTGATTTTACAATCATTTTGAGTAATGACTATCTCTATTTTTAAAATTAATTTGAGAATAACTAAAAGAGCAAAAAAAAATAATGTTAAATTTATGTTTTAAATATTTTCCCTAATGATTGTGCATTTTTAATCTCACAAATTTAGTTATTATGAATTAAAAAGAGAGTATAATTTAAATATTGTACGTCAATAGATTTTATAATTACAACAAATGGTAATTACTATTAGTATTAGTAACAAATTTGATCAAGAAGATTAAACAATCTACTGCAGTGTGTGTGATACGATGATTATGACTATCTACACACTTTCGCTTCATTCAATTTCTTGAAGTAGAATGTGGACATCCAAAATATTAGTAAAAGCAAAAAGAACAGGATTCCCGTATTTATTTTGTCCAATTTCTCAAAATAAAATCAAATACAAATCTTTCATGGTCAAAGTTGCAGGGATATATTCCTTTCTGTTAAATAATTAAAGTCAAATATTAAACTAATAAAAATAATAAGAAACAAGAAAGAGGCAAGTTGAGAGGATGTAGTAAACTTTAGTTCACTCTTGTTCGTATAGTATATATATGCATTACAGTGGAAGAGGGGGACATATATAGAAGTATGATCTTGGGCACAAAGCAACATTTTGGGCCCCATAAGACTTGGGCATAATTTTTTTTTTACTTGGGCTTAAAGTTTTGCCAATTACATAGACTCCAATATTATAACACTACCCCTTGGATGTTCATGTAATACACATTATTTGTTGTCTCATTAAAATCTTTACCAGGAAAATTCAGCGGGATAAAACTCTAGTTAAGAAAAAAAAGAGTGGAATGATGAAGACCTCAATTCAAATGGTTCAATCTGCACATTCCAATTTTGCGTACCATCCAAGTGTTGAAGTTGGTAAACACTTAGTGAACAAATAAGTTGGATTATCACTTGAATGAATTTGTTGCATATTAATGTCACCATTCATTTGGAGATCAACTTCGGCGAGATGTGCTTCATTCTATCTCCTTTATAAAGCCTCTCTTTAATTGGGCTATGCATACAACATTATCTTTATACATGACAGTGGGTATCTTGACACCATACTTCTGGCCACATCTTTCTTTGATTAAATGTATCACTGATCTCAACCATATGCATTCTCTACTTGTTTCATGAATATCTATTATCTCAGCATGATTTGAAAAATTAGCAACAATAGACTACCTTTTAGATCGCCATGATATAGCAGTACCTCCGTATGTAAACACATACCCTATTTGGTATCGAGATTTATGTGGGTCAGATAAATAACCTGCATCTGCATGACCAACAAGATTTGCACTATCTTTGTTAGTATAAAACATACCCATATCAATAGTCCTTTTTAGATATCGCAATATATGCTTAACTCCATTCCAGTGTCTATGTGTAGGAGAAAAACTACGCCATGCTAGCAAATTAATAGAAAATGCTATAGTAGGCCTTGTAGCATTAGCAGGGTAGAAAAGTGCACCACAAGCACTGAGATATGGTACTTCGGGACCAAGAATATCTTCACCCTCTACTGGAAGTTCAGTCCGGTCTTTACTCACCTCAAGTGATCGAACTGCCACTAGAGTACCTAGTAAATGTACTTTGTCCATATAAAACCATTTCAAAACCTTTTTGGTATAGGAAGAATGGTGGATGAAGACCCCATTTGCTAAATGTTCAATCAGTAGACCAAGATAAAGTTTTGTCTTCCTAAGATCTTTCATCTCAAATTCTTTCTTTTGATATTCAATTGCCTTTGGATCTCTTCTGAAGTTCCAATGATATTTATGTCACACCTTAAACAACGAGTATAACAAATTCTAAGATTGTTTTCTTAATAAAAATATTGGGACAAACGACATCATTTATGTAACCTTCATTTATCAAGTACTATAATATCCCGAGTTTTTAAGCGCTAGAATTACCAACATATAGACAATTGAATTAGCTTTTCAATGCCACCAGCCTCGCTTTGATCCAATATCATAGTAAAAAGTTATGGAAAAACTTTTAAGGCACTGTCAAACTGCTAGTGACAACGACTCATTGTCAGGACACAATGAGTCATAGGATGACTAGTATATCCCCAAAATATAAAGTGTGACATCATGCACAAGATCATCAAGACCAAACCTCATATACGCAAATATGAGTTTTCAGTTTTGGTCCCCTTGGGACCTCCACCTTTCACGGCTTTGCTACACACCCTACCATTATTGCCCAATTAAAACTATTACCAAGCAACCAACCAATCTATTAACCATTTATTAACCAAGGCCATTAATAATGGTATCGTCATACCAATAATAACTTGCAAGTTTTGTCCATAGCTAACCATATATAGGTTTAAGGGATTCCATGTACCTTTTATGATTTCCAATTAACCAAAACTATGGCCACCAAGGACTTTCCAATCGATTTAAAACCATTTAATCCATCCATATCATTTAGGGTTCCGTTTCCAATTTTAAACCATCCATATCATTTAGGGTTCCATTTCCAAGTTTAAACCATCCATAAGTTCCAATGAAAAACCAATATTATAGTGGAAACATTGTTAAAGGTATTTTATCAAACACATTGGAGGCATAGTATTTCCAAAACCAAAGTCCATTACCAAAGACCATTCCCATGAAATAAATTATCCAAAACCACCATTAATACATATAAAAGCATAAATAAAATATGGAAAAACTATAACCAAGCATTTATAATCAAAAACTCCAAATCATAGTTGAAAACCCAAAATCATAAAGCATTCAAATCATAAAAACATTGTATAAGACCATGCCTTTAATTGGAACTAAAAATAAGGGAAGAGAACATGCCCTAATTGACAAATTAGATGGAGATAAACTACCAACAAGATCCCCAATTTAGTCCTCTAGTTGAAACCCTAGCTTTCTTGTCGAAAAGCTTTTAAGAGAATTATAGAGTATTTAGGAAGAGTTTTGTAGTGTTAATGAATAGAATAATAGGGTAAATAGCCTCCCAAGTGAGTTAGAAGTCGTGGTACATTATTAGCGTAAATGGGGAAACATCTAGAATACCCCCACTTAAATTGCACAAAAATCCCATCACAGGGGTACGACGAACCCTCACGAGTCGTACCCTTTGATACGAGTGATACCCACCACTCATATCCTAAGACTTAACCATTAAACCCAACATTGTACAGTGTATGAATCATCCTATCCAATTCATATTAATAGCATACAAGCCATACCCTTTACCCATATCACAGAAGGTTTGAACATTATCCACCATATGAGTCCGGGGTATGACTCATACCCTGGCTTATAGCTCCTGGTGATCACTTGTACTCGGATCCAACTTAATTTACCAAGTGTAAGGTTAAGTGAAGAAACCAAATGATACGTATCCAACCATACGACTTGTACCACTAAGTCATACCCATTCCAGTGACAAAAATCCATCCTACTAACCAACACTGGTCAGCATACGACTAAACTATACCATTCTTACCCCAATATATGGCTCATACCCAAGAGTCATATTGGGTCCAGAGATCAAAATTCCAAAAAATTTTCTAAGGGTCAAAACCCAGGGTGATTCAATAAAGGTGCAGATGCTGGATCGGTTAAGAGGCATGAGTTTATGACTACATTTTTAGACATGTTCTTCATACTTAAGTTAGGGGAAGAAAAGTTTGTAATGCCCCGCATTTCAGGCTACAATATAGACCATGATTTTGATGTGTTGATAAATCCCGAAGCCATAAAATCCTATGCCATTATGGCATGTCAATTAATTGTGTAGCATGTGAATCTATTAAATCTTTAATTTATACCATAGAGGTCCTTCAACTCAAGGACGAGTTGAAACTATTTTGATTGACTAAGTTTTAGTGGATGTGGTAAAGTATGTCAGCTTTCATCGACCATAACTATTTGTATATGTCGAATTAGGGAGCCTAGTATGTGTCAAATGATAGGTCTTCGAGTTAGCTTTCCAATGATACAAATTTTTGCTAAAATCCAACACCCAAGCAAGAAGTTATGGCCTTTCAAAGTGATATGTGTCTCCTAACCAATCGCCCATGGCCACTGGAAAGCATAGGCGATAGCCTAGGCAACGCCTATGTAAACATAGGCGATAGCCTAGGCGGTGCCTATGTAAACCAAGGCGATATCCTAGGCGGATCCTATGTAAACATAGGCAATGAAATGGGCGGCGCCTATGTAAAGAATTCAAGTGACTTAAACACTCCGTTTTGGGGATAAAATGATCCTTTTCCGCCCTTACTTAGCCCTAAAACACAAAATTCAGTTTCAAGGACCCCAAAATACACCTTAATTCATCAAAAAGTGCTCAAAGATTCTCCTTAGGGTTTCAAAATAAAAACCCAAGCAACTCGAGATTCAACTGGGAGTTTTAGGAACAAATTGCATATTTGGAATCCTCTCAACGTAGGCTTTGAGAAGCATCTAATATTCATAGTAATCGAGGTTCGTGGGGTTATCCAAAATTCTCATGGGTGTATTTTTTATGAACATGCATGCTTTTAAATGGGGGTTTTCAATCAAATACTAATAACTTGTTTTCAATATGATTTCTAAGTCATTTTTCTTTATGTCATGGGAATTGTTTGCCGATATACTTCAATAGTTAAGACCATGCATATGTGATTTGAGATTTTCCATGGAAGTTTGATAAATATGAATGATAAATTTCTTTCAAATTCCCATGATAATGTCTTGATACCCCATATCATATTATGACCAATAAAAGAGAGCATGAACTTGAAATAAATATTGTTCACCACTGGTAAATGATGAAGCACTTTGGTTTTTACATGATAGTGCATATGTAGAAGTGATATTGATGACTTGCAAGTTGGGTATGACGATACCCTACAGAATATGATATGTGATTGGATCAGATGAAATTTCAATGCATTAATTTTACATAAAGATAGGTGGATCCCCGAAGAAGGCATTTGAGTGTAAGGGCTCATCGCTGGAAAACGTGTTTGCCGACATGGAAATTTGGTACCAGGCTAAGTGATCTTGTGTACTTGACTTTATGTCATTCCCAAATTAGGACTATAGGTAGGAGCCCGAGATAAGTGATCTTGGGCACTACCATTGGGTCAAGACAGCATGCTTCATGGTCTTGTGTGTCTCTCCCTCACTTATACTCTAATCGCAGCGGCAATCGAGGTTAGACAGTTGGTGTAAATTATGTAGGGTATTCCACCTATCTCAGTTGCATTTCATTATTGTTAAGAAACTATTGCATTACGCCCATGTGTTTTCAAATGATTTGATACGAAATTACTTTATAATGGCTCTCAACTATATTTTGTAAAAATATTATGTTTTGTTTTGATATCTCTGTGTGCCAGTACTTTTGTGCTGACCCCCTCCCCTCTCCAACTTCTCAGGTTCGGAGGCCCAATTTAGGGGTCAAGAGAATCAGTAGATCATTCAGACAGAGTTGCAGAGACAAGTGGTGAGCCTTCTATGTTTTGGAAGGTCTTATATCCTGCAGTCCTTTATCTTATATTTAGTTTTGGGGTCTACTGGGGGCCTTGTCCCAGTTTATATATAGTTACTTGACTCAGTCATTTGTTAGAGATTTTCGCAAATAGTTATTTAGAGGTTGATTGATGTTGGGGGAACCTTATTTCCCCGTTATTATTTCTTGTCATATTTATGACCATGTTTCTGAATTATTGTGTTTCTTCCATATTACTTTGATCACATAAATTAGGAGCATGATTACCAGACAGATAGGGGTGTTTCGGGCCTTCATGGTTTGAAATGCTCATCACGGCCAGGACCTAGTTTGGGTCATGACAAACTTGGTATCAAAGCACAGTTCATGGTCCCAGGGTATCTGCGAAATCGCATCGGGTAGAGTCCTGTTTATGGGTGTGTAGTGCGCCACACTTATAAGCAGAAGGCTGCTAGGCATTTAGGAAATATTTCCCTTCTTTGTGATTTAGTTTGTGCTTCAAAGTCTGAATTGTCCCCTAATCAATGATCACTTGTGTTTCAGAAACACAGTTATGCCTCCACGTCGTATCATCGATCAGAATGCTCAGGCAGATGAGGTCTATCCCATCCATGAGATGCGGACCTGTAATAGGGTGCACACTCTAGAATTTGTCCCTACTCCGGGTGTTCCTCCAGTCCCGACCAGTCCACCTCGGGCTCTACGAACAAATGTTAATCATCCCCTAAATGCTCAAGGAGATATTTTAAACGCATAATTCAGACGGTCTATTCATATGCTGATGTAGTTGGTAGCTAACTAGGTTTAATGATCGAAAGATGTTGGGTCTACATCTATTACATCTGAGGCTACTAGAGTCGGACATTTCATGAAGATGACCCACCTAAGTTCACTGGCACCAAGGTAGAGGAAAATCCACAGGAATTCGTGGATGAGATAGAAAATATCATTAAGGTGATGCATGTGGATGAGGTTGAAGGGGTGGAATTAGCAACTTATCAGCTCAAGGATGTTGTGAATTAGTGGTATGCCGACTGGGAAGATGTAAAAGGTGAGAGTGCTGAGCCCACAGTTTGGGGTGAATTTGTGGAAGCTTTCCTTGATCGATTCTTTCCTCTGGAGTTGAGAGAGACCAAAGTAGAAGAGTTTATGAATCTGAAGCAGGTCAGTATGAGTGTCCAGGAGTACACTTTGAAGTTTAATAAACTAGCCTGCTATGCACCAGAGTTGACTGGTAATATGAGAGCCTGGATGAGGAAATTTGCATCTGGCCTTGCTGATAACCTGGTACTTGAGTACTAGGGGGCTATGTTGAATAAGGAGTTAGACTTTGCTTGACTGACCGTTCATATGCTTCAGGTGGAAGAGAAGAACAAAAAGATTACTGAATCTAGAGAGAAAGACAAACAGGCTAAGAGAGCTAGATCTATGGACCATTGCCAGAGTTAGTTACAGAGTGGTAACTGGGGTAATAAGTGGTCAAAGAAGAATAAGTTTTGGAATAATGCATAGTTAGCAACTAGTGCCCCACCACCTAGACCACCGACAGACAGACAAACTTAGAGTTTTCAGACTCCTCATGGATCCAAAGCTCTAGGTACACAGTCTCAGGGTAGTGTGGCCCAGTAGTATTGTACTTTTCTGTGGTGCGAGGTTTGTGGAAGGAATCATCTAGGGAAGTGCTGGTTTGAGGAGAGAAACTACTATACTTATGGCAAAGTGGGTCATCTTCAGAGAGATTGTCCTTCTACTGGAGGAAATACGGGTGGGGGGTAGGGGGTGGGGAAGGGGCTAAGTCCCAAGCCACCTCCACAGCTCCTCTTCCTACCGGGAGTGGTCGCAACTGGTTATATTCTTTGACTAAGCGCCAGGAGGTGAAATCTTCACCAAATGTTGTCACCGGTATATTACGAATCTTTTTTTGTGATGTTTATGTATTACTTCATCCTGGGTCTACTTTATCCTATATGACCCCTTATGTGGCTGTTGGTTTCGGGTTTGAGCCCGAAGTTATTGTAGAACCTTTCTCTGTTTCTACTCCTGTAGGTGATTCTGTTGTTGCCAGAAGGGTGTATAGAAATTGTGTCGTGTCTATTCATAGTAGGGAAGCTGTGGCAGACCTTATAGAACTTGATATGATAGATTTTAATGTCATCCTTGGGATGGAATGGCTCCATTCTTTTTATGGCACCCTTGATTACAGAAACCCAAAGGTCACTTTTTCTTTCCCGAATGAGACACTAATTATATGGGCAGGGAGTTCTGTGGAACCTAGAGGTCACTTTATCTCTTATCTTAGATCCTGAAAGCTTATCTATGAAGGCTGTATGTACCATCTAATCCAAGTAAAAGATTCAAAAGTTGAAAATCTTCCTCTACAGTCAGTCCCTGTAGTGAATGTCAGCTGCAGAGTGATAACTGGGGTAATAAGTGGTCAAAGAAGAAGAAGTTTTGGAATAATGCACAGTCAGCAGCCAACGCCCCACTACCCAGACCACCGACAGACAGACAAACTCAGAGTTTTCAGACTCCTCATGGATCCAAAGCTCTAGGTACATAGTCTCAGGGCAGTGTGGCCCAGCAGCATCGTACTTATCTATGGTGCGAGGTTTACAGAAGGAATCATCTAAGGAAGTGCTGGTTTGAGGGGACAAACTACTATACTTATGGAAAAGTGGGTCACCTTCAGAGAGATTGTCCTTCTGCTAGAGGAAATACGAGGGGGAGGGGGGGCTAAGTCCCAAGCCATCTCTACAGCTACTCTTCCTAAGGGTGCCCCTTCAGTTGCCGGGAGTGGTCACAATCGGTTATATTTTTTTACTAACCGCCAGGAGGCGGAAGCTTCACCAAATGTTGTCACCAGTATGTTACAAATCTTTTCTCGTGATGTTTATGTATTCCTTGATCCCGGGTCTACTTTATCTTATGTGACCCCTTATGTGGCTGTTGGTTTCGAGTTTGAGCCTGATGTTATTGTAAAACCCTTCTCTATTTCTACTCCTGTAGGTGATTCTGTTGTTGCCAGAAGGGTGTATAGAAATTGTGTCATATCTATTCATAGTAGGGAAGCTGTGGCAGACCTTATAGAACTTGATATGATAGATTTTGATGCCATCCTTGTGATGGACGGGCTCCATTTGTTTTATGGCACCCTTGATTGTAGAACCCAAAAGGTCACTTTTTCTTTCCCGAATGAGACACCAATTGTATGGGCAGGGAGTTTCGTGGAACCTAGAGGTCACTTTATCTATTATCTTAGAGCCCAAAAGCTTATCTCCAAAGGTTGTATGTACCATCTAATCCGGGTAAAAGATTCAAAAGTTGAAAATCTTTCTCTGCAATTAGTCCTTGTAGTGAATGAATTCCCAGAAGTCTTTCCCAAAGATCTCCCAGGGATACCCCCTGATAGGGAGATAGATTTTGGCATTGATGTGTTGCCAGACACTCGCCCTATTTCTATTCCACCATATAGAATGGCTCCCGCGGAACTAAAGAAATTAAAAGAACAGTTTGCAAACCTCCTAGACAAAGGTTTTATTCATCCTAGTTTTTTCCCATGGGGTACAACCGTGCTCTTCGTGCGAAAGAAGAATGGGTCCCTTCGTATGTGCATAGACTACCGCCAGTTGAATAAGGTCACAATTAAAAATAAATATCCTCTTCTGAGGATTGACGATCTTTTTGACCAGCTTCAGGGTGCCAAGTATTCTTTAAAAATAGACCTTTGTTCGGGTTATCATCATTTGAAAGTTAGGGAGTCAGACATACCCAAGACAGCCTTCCGAACCCCATATGGTCACTACGAATTTCTAGTCATGTCCTTCGGGTTGACTAACGCCCTTGCAGCCTTCATAGATCTTATGAATAGAGTGTTCCGTCAGTTTCTTGACTTGTTCATCATAGTATTTATTGATGATATTCTGATCTATTCTAAGAGTAAAAATTTCACGCCAATCACCTCTGAATTATTCTTCAGACCCTTAAGGATCATCAGCTGTATGAAAATTTTCTAAATGTGAATTCTTGTTAGATGCTATTGCCTTCCTGGGGCATATTCTGTCTAGTGACGGGATAAGAGTGGATCCCCAGAAAGTTGAAGCAGTGAGAAAATGGCCCAGACCCACGACTCCAACTGATATTCGAAGCTTCTTAGGTTTGGCAGGGTATTACAAAAGGTTTGTAGAGAGTTTTTCTTCCATAGTTGCTCCGCTTACTAAACTGACTCAGAAAAGATGAAGTTTGTATGGTCTGACTTATGTGAAAATAGTTTTGAGAAGTTGAAGGACAAGCTGACTACTGCTCCTGTTTTGACCCTTCCAGAGGGTGTAGATGATTTTGTGGTTTATTGTGATGCGTCCCGTGTGGGACTTGGTTGTGTATTGATGCAGCGTGGTAAGGTAATAGCTTATGCATCTAGGCAGTTAAAGGTGCATGAGCGCAATTACCCCACCCATGACTTGGAGTTAGCAGCCATGGTGTTTGCACTTAGAATCTGGAGGCACTATATCTATGGAGTGCATATTGATATTTATACTGACCATAAGAGTCTGCAGTATGTTTTCTCATAGAAAGAAATAAACCTCAGGCATAGGCGTTGGATGGAGATTTTGAAATACTATGATATGAGTCTGCATTATCATCCAGGTAAGGCAAATGTTGTAGCCGACGCCCTCAGCAGGTTGTCTATGGGCAGCCTTTCTCATGTAGAAGAAGGAAAAAAAGAGATGGTGAAGGATATTCACCGCCTTGCAAATTTGGGAGTGCGAGTCTTAGATTCTGAAGATGGAGGGGTGATTGTTCATGAGTTAGCTAAGTCATCCCTTTGTGCTAAAGTTAAGGAGAAGCAGGTCGAAGATCTTATCTTGATGCAAATCAAGAAAGATGTGGGTCAACAAAAGGTTATGTCATTTGAAATTGGTGGTGATGTTATTCTGAGATTTCAGGGTAGGGTGTGCATTTCAAAAGTTGATGGACTGCGAGAAAGAATCCTTGATGAGGCGCACACTTTGAGGTATGTTGTTCACCCAGGCTCTACTAAGATGTACCTTGATCTGAAAACCTTGTATTGGTGGAATAACATGAAACGTGATGTAGCTGATTTTGTGTTCAAGTGTTTGAACTGTCAACAAGTGAAGGTAGAACACATGAGGCCAGGTTGTACTTCCCAAGAGATAGCCCTGCCTTTATGGAAGTGGGAGATGATAAACATGGACTTTATTACAGGACTTTCGAGATCCCGAAACCAGTATGATTCTATATGGGTGATTGTAGATCGGTTGACAGAGTCAGCCCACTTTTTGCCTGTGAGGACTAATTATTCGGGAGAGGGTTATGATAAGATTTACATTGACGAAATAGTTCGGTTACATGAGGCACCAGTGTCCATTATATTCGATAGAGGTACGCAGTTTTCATCTCAATTCTGGAGATCTTTTCAGAAGGATTTAGGTACACAAGTAAATTTGAGCACAGATTTCTACCCTCATAGGGATGGGCAAGCTGAGTGTACCATTCATACCCTCAAGGATATATTGAGGGCATGCGTCATTGATTTCAAAGGTAGTTGGGTAGATCACCTACCACTGGTTGAATTTGCTTACAATAATAGTTACCATGGCAGCATCAAGATGTCTTCTTTTGAGGCTTTGTATGGGAGAAGATATAGGTCTCCGATAGGATGGAATAAAGTGGGTGAGACTCATTTGTATGGGATTGATCTTGTTCATGAGGAGATGGAGAAAGTGAAGATCATTAGAGAACGACTCAAGACTTCTCAGAGTCATCAGAAGTCCTATGCCAATGTTCAGAGAAGAGAACTAGAGTTTGAAATTGGTGATTGGGTGTTTCTCAAGATTTCTCCTATGAAAGGAGTTATTCGGTTTGGAAAAAGAGGTAAATTGAGCCCTCGCTATATAGGGCCATATCAGATTCTAAAAAGGATTGGTACAGTTGCTTATGAGCTAGAATTGCCTACAAGTTTGGGTTTTGTTCACCGGTATTCCATGTATCCATGTTGAAGAAATGCATTGGAGATCATTCTCTGGTATTGCCAGTAGAGGGTATCAAAGTGACAGACTCCTTGTATTATGAAGAAGAGCCCGTTGAAATTTTAGATTGCCAAGTTCAAAAGCTGAGGAGCAAAGAGATAGCCTCAGTAAAGGTACTTTGGAGGAATCAGAAAGTCGAAGAAGCAACTTGGGAATTAGAAGATGACATGAGAATTAGATATCCCAATTTGTTTGGTTCGATGGAGGATGAGATAGAAGGTACTATTCCTATCTTATCTTTCCTAGTCCTTTATTATGCTTGAAATCATGTCTTTCTGTGTCACACATCATCATTCGGGGATGAATGATCCTAAGGGGGAATAATGTAACGCCCTGTATTTTGGGCTACAATATAGACCATGATTCCGATGTGTTGATAAATTTTGAAGCCATAAAATCCTATGCCAATACGGCATGTTAATTAATTGTGTAGCATGTGAATCCATTCAAGCTTGAATTTAAACCATAGAGGTCCTTCAACTCAAGGACGAGTTGAAACTATTTCGATTGACTAAGTTTTAGTGAACGTGGTAAAGTGTGTCAGCTTCCATCGACCATAACTCTCTGTATATGTCAAATTAGGGATCCTACTATATGTCAAATGATAGGTCTTCGAGTTAGCTTTCCAACGATACCAATTTTGCTAAAATCCAACACCCGAGCAAGAAGTTATGGCCTTTCAAAGTGATATGCGTCGCCTAACCAATTGCCCATGGCCACTGGAAAGCATAGGCGATAGCCTAGGCGGCGCCTATGTAACCATAGGTGATATCCTAGGTGGTGCCTATGTAACCATAGGCAATAGACTAGGCGACACCTATGTAAACGTAAGCAATGGAATGGGCAGCGCCTATGTAAAGAATTCAAGTGACTTAAACACTCCGTTTTGGGGACAAAATGGTCCTTTTTCTCCCTTAGTTAGCTCTAAAACACAAAATTCTATTCCAAGGACCCCAAAATACACCTTAATTCATTAAAAGTTCTCAAAGATTCTCCTTAGGGTTTCAAAATAAAAACCCAAGCAACTCGAGATTCAGCTGGGGGGTTTTAGGAACAAATTGCATATTTGGAATCCTCTCAACGTAGGTTTCAAGAAGCATCTAATATTCGTAGTAATCGAGGTACGTGGGGTTATCCATAAATCTCATGGGTGTATTTTTTATGAATATGCATGCTTTTAAATGGGGGTTTTCAATCAAATGCTAATAACTTGTTTTCAATATGATTTCTAAGTCATTTTTCTTTATGTCATAGGAATTGTTTTCCTATATACTTCAATGGTTGAAACCATGCGTATGTGATTTGAGATTTTCCATGGAAGTTTGATAAATATGAATGATAAATTTCTTTCAAATTCCCATGATAATGTCTTGATACCCCATATCATATTGTGACCAACAAAAGAGAGCATGAACTTGAAATAAATATTGTTCACCACTGGTAAATGATGAAGCACCTTGGTTTTTACATGATAATGCCTATATGGAAGTGATATTGATGACTTGCAAGTTGGGTATGACGATACCCTATAGAATATGATATGTGATTGGATTAGATGAAATTTGAATGCATTGATTTTACATGAAGATAAGTGGATGCCCGAAGAAGGCGTTTGAGTGTAAGGGTTCATCACTAGAAAACGTGTTTGCCGACATGGAAATTTGGTACCAGGCTAAGTAATCTTGTGTACTTGACTTTATGTCATTCCCAAATTGGGACTATAGGTAGGAACCCGGGCTAAGTGATCTTTGGCACTACCATTGGGTCGAGACACCATGCTTCGTGGTCTTGTGTGTCTCTCACTGGTCTTGTGTGTCTCTTACTCACTTATACTCTAATCTCGATGGCAACCGAGGTTAGAAAGTTGGTGTAAATTATGTATGGTATTCCACCTATCTCAGTTGTATTTCATTGTTGTTGAGAAACTATTGCATTACGCCCATGTGTTTTCAAATAATTTGATACGAAATTGCTTTATAATGGCTCTCAACTATATTTTGTAAAAATATTATGTTTTGTTTTGATATATCTGCGTGCCAGTACTTTTGTGCTGACCCCCTTCCCTCTCCAACCTCTCAGGTTTAGTGGCCCAGTCTAGGGGTCAAGAAAATCAGTAGATTATTCAGACAGAGTTGCAGAGACAAGTGGTGAGCCTTCTATGTTTTGGAAGGTCTTATGTCCTGCAGTTCTTTAGCTTATATTTAGTTTTGGGGTCTACTGGGGGCCTTGTCCAAGTTTATATACAGTTACTTGACTCAGTCATTTGATAGAGATTTTCGCAGATAGTTGTTTAGAGGTTGATTGATGTTGGGGGAACCTTATTTCCCTGTTATTGTTTCTTTTCATATTTATGACCATGTTTCTGAATTATTGTGTTTCTTCCATATTACTTTGATCACATGAATTAGGTGCATGATTACTAGACAGATAGGGGTGTTTTGGACCTTTATGATTTAAAATGCTCATCACGACCAGGCCCTGGTTCAGGTCGTGACAAACTTGGTATCAAAGCACGGTTTATGGTCTCAGGGTTTTTGTGAAATCGCGTCGGGTAGAGTCCTATTTATGGGTGTATAGCTCCCCACACTTATAAGTAGGAGGATGCTAGGCATTTAGGAAATGTTTCCCTTCTTTGTGATTTAGTTCGTACTTCTGAGTCTGAACTGTCCCCTAATCAATGATCACTTGTGTTTCAGAAACACAGTTATGCCTCCACGTCGTATCATCGATCAGAATGCTCAGGCAGATGAGGTCCGTCCCACCCATGGGATGCGGACCTGTAATAGGGCGCACACTTCAGAATTTGTCCCTACTTCGGGAGTCCCTCTAGTCTCGACCAGTCCATCTCGGGCTCCGCAGACTAATGTCAATCGTCCCCCAACTGCTCAGGGAGATATTTTAAATGCAGAATTCAGACGGTCTATTCATATGCTGACGCAGTTGGTAGCTAACTAGGCTCAATGATTAGAAGATGTTGGGTCTATATCTGTTACATCTGAGGCTACTATAGTCGGACATTTCATGAAAATGACCCACCTAAGTTCACTGGCACCAAGGTGGAGGAAAATCCATAGGAGTTCGTGGATGAGATAGAAAATATCTTTAAGGTGATGCATGTGGATGAGGTTGAAGGGGTGGAACTAGCAACCTATCAGCTCACGGACTTTGCGAATCAGTGTTAAGCTGACTGGGAAGATGCAAAAGGTTAGAGTGATGAGCCCACAGTTTGGGGTGAATTTGTGGAAGCTTTCCTTGATTGATTCTTTCCTCTGGAGTTGAGAGATACAAAAGAAGAAGAGTTTATGAATCTAAAACGGGGCAGTAAGAGTGTCCAGGAGTACACTTTGAAGTTTAAAAAACTAGTCCGCTATGCACCAGAGTTGACTAGTAATATGAGAGACCGAATGAGAAAATTTGCATCTGGCCTTGCTGATAACCTAATACTTGAGTGCTAGGGGGCTATGTTGAATAAGGAGTTAGACTTTGGTCGAATGACCGTTCATATATTGCAGGTGGAAGAGAAGAAGAAAAAGATTATTGAATCTAGAGAGAATGACAGACAGGCTAAGAGAGCTAGATCTGCGGACCATTGCCAGAGTCAGCTGCAGAGTGGTAACTGGGGTAATAAGGGGTCAAAGAAGAAGAAGTTTTGGAATAATGCACAGTCAGTAGCCAGTGCCCCAGTACCCAGACCACCGATAGACAGACAAACTCAGAGTTTTCAGACTCTTCATGGATCCAAAGCTCTAGGTACACAGTCTCAGGGCAGTGTGGCCCAGCAGCGTTGCACTTATCCGCGGTGCAAGGTTTGTGGAAGGAATTATCTAGGGAAGTGTTGGTTTGTGGAAAATTCGGTCACAAACCGGTTATATTCTTTGACTAACTGCCAGGAGGCGAAAGCTCCTGTTCCTAAGGATGCCCCTTCAGCTGCCGGGAGTGGTCGCAACCGGTTATATTCTTTGACTAACTGCCAGGAGGCGGAAGCTTCACCAAATGTTGTCACTGGTATGTTACAAATCTTTTCTCGTGATGTTTATGTATTGCTTGATCCCGGCTCTACTTTATCTTATATGACCCGTTATGTGGCTGTTGGTTTCGGGTTTGAGCCCGAAGTTATTGTAGAACCCTTCTCTGTTTCTACTCCTGTAGGTGATTCTATTATTGCCAGAAGGGTGTATAGAAATTGTGTCGTGTCTATTCATAGTAGGGAAGCTATGGCAGACCTTATAGAACTTGATATGATAGATTTTGATGCCATCCTTGGTATGGACTGGCTCCATTCGTGTTATGCCACCCTTGATTGCAGAACCCGAAAGGTCACTTTTTCTTACTCGAATGAGACACCAATTGTATGGGCAGGGAGTTTCGAGGAAACTGGAGGTCACTTTATATCTTATCTTAGAGCCCAAAAGCTTTTCTCCAAAGGTTTATGTACCATCTAATCCGAGTAAAAGATTCAAAAGTTGAAAATCTTTCTCTGCAGTCAGTCCCTGTAGTGAATGAATTCCCAGAAGTCTTTGCCGAAGATCTCCTAGGGATACCCCCTGATAGAAAGATAGATTTTGACATTGACGTGTTGCCAGACACTCGTCCTATTTCTATTCCGCCATATAGAATGGCTCCCGTGGAACTAAAGGAATTAAAGGAATTGCTTGCAGACCTCCTAAACAAAGATTTTATTTGTCCTAGTGTTTCCCCATGGGGTGCAACCGTGCTCTTCATGCGAAAGAAGGATGGATCCCTTCGTATGTGCATATACTACCGCCAGTTGAATAAGGTTACGATTAAAAATAAATATTCTCTTCCGAAGATTGACGACCCTTTTTACCAACTTTAGGGTGCCAAGTGTTTTTCAAAAATAGACCTTTGTTCGGGTTATCATCAGTTGAAAGTTAGGGAGTCAGGCATACCCAAGACAGCCTTCCGAACCCGATATGGTCACTACGAATTTCTAGTCATGTCCTTCGGGTTGACTAATGTCCTTGCAGCCTTCATAGATCTTATGAATAGAGTGTTCCGTCAGTTTCTTGACTTGTTCGTCATTGTATTTATTGATATTCTGATCTATTCTAAGAGTAAAGAGGATCACGCCAATCACCTCTGAATTATTCTTCAGACCCTTAAGGATCATCAACTATATGCTGAATTTTCTAAGAGTGAATTCTAGGTAGATGCTATTGCCTTTCTAGGGCATATTGTGTCCAGTGATGGGATAAGAGTGGATCCCCAGAAAGTTGAAGCAGTGAGAAAATGGCCCAGACCCACAACTCCAACTGATATTCGAAGCTTCTTAGGTTTGGCAGGGTATTACAAAAGGTTCGTAGAGAGTTTTTCTTCTATAGCTGCTCTGCTTACTAAACTGACTCAGAAAAAGATAAAGTTTGTATGGTCTGACTTATGTGAAAATAGTTTTGAGAAGTTGAAGGACAAGCTGACTACTGCTCCTGTTTTGACCCTTCCAGAGGGTGTAGATGATTTTGTGGTTTATTGTGATGCGTCCCGTGTGGGACTTGGTTGTGTATTGATGCAGCGTGGTAAGGTAATAGCTTATGCATCTAGGCAGTTAAAGGTGCATGAGCGCAATTACCCCACCCATGACTTGGAGTTAGCAGCCATGGTGTTTGCACTTAGAATCTGGAGGCACTATATCTATGGAGTGCATGTTGATATTTATACTGACCATAAGAGTCTACAGTATGTTTTCTCACAGAAAGAAATAAGCCTCAGGCATAGGCGTTGGATAGAGCTTTTGAAATACTATGATATGAGTCTACATTACCATCCAAGTAAGGCGAATATTGTAGCCGACGCCCTCAGCAGGTTGTCTATGGGCAGCCTTTCTCATGTAGAAGAAGGAAAAAAAGAGATGGTGAAGGATATTCACCGCCTTGCAAATTTGGGAGTGCGAGTCTTAGATTCTGAAGATGGAGGGGTGATTGTTCATGAGTTAGCTAAGTCATCCCTTTGTGCTAAAGTTAAGGAGAAGCAGGTCGAAGATCTTATCTTGATGCAAATCAAGAAAGATGTGGGTCAACAAAAGGTTATGTCATTTGAAATTGGTGGTGATGTTATTCTGAGATTTCAGGGTAGGGTGTGCATTTCAAAAGTTGATGGACTGCGAGAAAGAATCCTTGATGAGGCGCACACTTTGAGGTATGTTGTTCACCCAGGCTCTACTAAGATGTACCTTGATCTGAAAACCTTGTATTGGTGGAATAACATGAAACGTGATGTAGCTGATTTTGTGTTCAAGTGTTTGAACTGTCAACAAGTGAAGGTAGAACACATGAGGCCAGGTGGTACTTCCCAAGAGATAGCCCTACCTTTATGAAAGTGGGAGATGGTAAACATGGACTTTATTATAGGACTTTCGAGATCCCAAAACCAGTATGATTCTATATGGGTGATTGTAGATCGGTTGACAAAGTCAGTCCACTTTTTTCCTGTGAGGACTAATTATTCGGAAGAGGGTTATGCTAAGATTTACATTGACGAGATAGTTCGGTTGCATGGGGAACCAGTATCCATTATATCCGATAGAGGTACGCAGTTTTCATCTTAGTTCTAGAGATCTTCTCAGAAGGGTTTAGGTACACAAGTAAATTTGAGCACAGCTTTCCACCCTCATAGGGATGGGCAAGCTGAGCGTACCATTCAGACCCTCGAGGATATGTTGAAGTTTGTTGGTGGAATGTCATAAAAAAGAATATTGCAAAATTTGTGGCTAAGTTTCCAAATTACCAGCACGTTAAGGTTGAGCACTAGAGACCTAGTGGTATGCTTCAGAAAATCAGCATTCCTACTTAGAAGTGGGAAGTAGTGAACACGGACTTTATTACTGCGTCAACTCGTACTCATCAACAACATGATTTTATTTGGGTTATTGTTGATCAAATGACTAAGTCAACCCATTTCTTGCCAATTTATACTTTACATTCAGCCAAAGATTATGTTAAACTCTATCTTAGGGATTTGGTGAGATTGCATAGAGTCCTTTTGACTATTATCTCAGATAGAGGTACCTAATTTACCTATCTATTTTGAAAGTCATTTCAGAAGGGTCTTGATACCCAATTTCATCTCAGTACAACTTTCTATCCACAGATAGATGGTCGGATAGAGAGGACCATTCAGGCCTTAGAAGATATGTTGAGAGTTTGTGTGATTGATTTTAAGGGTATTTGGGATGATCACTTGCCTTAGATTGATTTTCCCTATAATAACAACTATCACTCCAGTATTCAAATGGTCCCATTTAAGGTGCTTTATGGTAGGAGATGTACATCTCCTATTGGTTGGTTTAAGGTTAGTGAAGCTACATTTATAGTGCCAAATTCAATACATAAGGCAATGAAAAAAGTTCAGCTGATTAGAGATGGCTAAAAAACATCCAGAGTCATAAAAAATCTTAGGTAGATGTGAGGAGCAGGAA
Source organism: Capsicum annuum (assembly GCF_002878395.1). Taxonomy (NCBI): domain Eukaryota; kingdom Viridiplantae; phylum Streptophyta; class Magnoliopsida; order Solanales; family Solanaceae; genus Capsicum; species Capsicum annuum. The sequence goes on along the minus strand of NW_025892189.1, from coordinate 29,948 downwards.
GCTTGAGTTTGAGATTGGCGATTTTGTCTACTTTAAGGTTTCACCGATAAAAGGGGTGAAGAGATTTTGAAAGAAAGTAAATCTCAGTCCTCGCTATGTTGGTCCTTATAAGTTTTTGAGTCATTATAGTCGTGTAGCCTATGAGTTATGTATGAGTAGACGCTAAAAAATTTGAGGCTTTTAACTGAGAATAATTGCAAAGTCTTAAGCAACCTTTGTCATTTTTGATTATTTTATCTTTGATTTTGTAGTAGAAGCCAACATGCACGAGAACCAATAAGGATGGAAGCAAAAGAGTTAAAATCGGAAGCAAATTGAAGAGAAGTATGGATGACGACATTCCTGATAAGTCGTCATCCCTGTGATAAGTTATCAGCTTCATCGTCAGCCTTAGACAGAGAATGGACCTTCTCTGAAATTTGTGACGATATTTGCTGATACGCTGCCAAAGAGTTGATAGGACGTCAAAGTTGTTGTCAGCCTAAGGTAGAACATGGGAGCTGAGGTAGAGAAGTGACGACATCCATGATAAGTCATCAAAGATCTGATAGGTCATCATATTTTGTCGTCAGCCTTAAGCAGAAAGTGCTAAAACTGAAGAAGGAGCTAACGACATTTGTGATAAGTCGCCAGGCTCCTGATAAGTTGTCACGAATGTCGTCTCCTAATTCGAGGAATTATTAAACACTGTGATTTTGTTTCCTTATTTAGGTTAAACTATTTAAGGTCTTATTTAGGGTTTTCTAAGGGGTTTCGAACCCAAGTTGGAGGCATGTATTTTGTTACTTTTCTCTCTAGTTTCTTGGCTTGGAAAACAATTAACTTTGAAGAGATTTCCATCAATATTTTGAGATTTTCATTGTGATCGAATTGGAGAATCATTAGTTATTATTCATCTTGTGGTAAGTTTATCTTTCAAATCATAAATACACCTAGTTGTTTTGATTTTTGCATTATGAGTGGCTAAATCCCTTTAACTCAAATTATGGGATCTAGGGTTAAGTCTTGATAAGATGCTAAGTGTTCAAGATTCGAAAGGTAGTAGGACTCCTTGATAATTCTGAGGTTTTAATTATCGTTTATTGGTTGCAAACAATAGATAACACCTACTTTGATTTTCCTGAGATAAGAAATCAATTATAGTAGGAAGTGAACTATCAACATGGACTTGGAAGTACTAAAAACTTCTATTTAATAATTAACATTGTAACAAGGTTGATTAATCGAGGTAAAGTCTGGTCAGTGAATATAAATTCCCTAAGTCCGACAGGATTAGGTAATTAAATGCTTAAGTAGGTCGAGAGAAATTTAGGCATAACTTTGATAAAGATAATCTATTGTCCTACCTACTATGAGAATCTTGAATCACGAGTCGCATCTGTCAAGTACCAAAACCCCTAGTGAATATAATTCTAGTTTTTCTATAAACTCTTGATTACAAACACTGAAGCTAAAGTGACCGACAATTATGTGTTTAACTGAAAAACCCCCCATCTCAGGAAACATCCAACTGTCAATTGATTAAATTACAAACGACTTAAGTTCATACCATATTCCCTATGGGATTCGAACCCAACGTAGTTGGGTTATATATTGACAATGATTGCTTACATTTGCACTAGAGGGGTGTAGTTTGAGCATTATGAAAAATGGCACTGTTGCCAGGGAATACACTTGTAAATTGAAGTTTGTGTGCGCTAATTGACTATTAGTCAAGTTTCCTAGTTTTACATTTATTTCCACTTAATTCGGAACTGTAACAAATTGGAAGAATGGCAGACCAATAAGAGGCTGACAGATTAGAAGCCTTAGCTAGAGCTCAAGTGAAAGTGTAGAATGTCGATCAGCAAGCACAACATCCAAATCCTGAGGATGAAGATTTGGGAGATGAGGAGTTGCTAAATCCTGGTAACCCAAGGTGTGCAGAGAAAGTGGTTGCACCAATACAGCTTAATGCTAACAGGAATCATCTATTTCGAGGAAGGCAAGATTACCAGTCGGTCCAGTATGACCTGAATGATGATGATGATGGAATGGATGGAGCAGGTGCAACGGGTGCAATTATTCCTCCATCGTTTGCACCTGGGGAAAAATTTAACATTATGAGTACTATGATTCAACTCCTCAATGTGAAGAGGCTGTTTGGTGGCCTTCCTGGGGATGACCCAAACTTGCATCTGGTGAACTTTGTCACCATCTGTAAGTCTTTTGATAACCCAGGAGTGGGTCAGAATGCTATATGATTGAGGTTGTTTTCGTTGTCTCTGTCTGGAGAGGCAACATTGTGGCTTAATGAGCTGACACCTGATTCTATAACCAACTAGAGGCAGTTGAAAGGAGCTTTCCGAGAAAGGTTCTTTCCGCCTTCTAGGAGGGTACAGTTGAGGGATGAGATCAGTAACTTTAGGTAGCTCCCGACTGAAGCCTTATATAAAATCTGGGAGAGATTCAAGAAGAAGCTGACACAATATCCGAACCACAATATGATGAACATACACTTAATGGAGACTTTGTATAGGGCTCTTAACTCTGTTATAAAACCAATTATAGATAATGCTGTTGGTGGTTCGTTTGTTGATCTTACATTCCCAGAGGCTTCAGAAATGCTAGAGAGAATGACCAAACAGAGTCGGGCATGGCATACTAGATACTCTATGGTAGCCAGCCCCACTGTTGCTGTAGAAGAGATGAGGAGCATGACCAATACATGGGTCACCTAAAAATATAGATGGATCTGCTAACCAAGCACTTGCTATCAGGTAAGACTGAGAAGGTAAAAGTTGGGGGTCTCAAGATAGAGTTGATGCTGATGCAAATGAAGAGGCGAACTATGTTAATAATTAGGGGGTTTCCAAGGCAATATCCAAGGGAATCAAGGTCAGAATTATTAAGATAATCCTGGTTACAAAGATAGGGAGCAGGGAAATTGGAGGAACAATAATGATAGGAGCGGGCTCTATGTCCCTCCTAGAAATCATGAGGCTGCTACAACAAGTTTTAAAAAGATGTCCATGGAGAACATGATGGCTAAGTTTTTGAAGGGAGTAGAGTTTACCAACTCTGCTGTGACTACCATAAAGATAGATCTGTTATCTATCAGTTAGTTGGTAATGCTGTGACTACCATAAAGATAGATCTATTATCTATCAGTTAGTTGGTAAACTTACACTCCACTATAATCAAATAGTTAGAGTAGCAGATGAGCCAACTCTCCGCAGCATTCAACTAGAGGAAGAACAGAGCGTTACCAAGTGATACGGTCCAGAATCCATAGAATGATGGCTTATGTATGGCGATTACCACTAGAAGTGGTAAGATATTACCTGACCCTTCTATGGGTAAAAGTTTGGTTAAAGATATGACTGGGGCAGATAATAAATCTAAAGAAGAATGTCCAGTAGAGTCTGAGCAGCTGGATGGTGCTGATGATGCTCCAGAAAAAGGGAAAGAGAAGGAGAAAAAGGTAGAGTTGAAAACTCTCCCAAGAACACCACCTCCCTTTTCTCAACGATTGAAAAAAAAAATTGATGGGGTAAAATTCAGCAAGTTCATGGCAATGCTCAAAAAATTAACAGTAAATGTACCTTTGGTAGAGGAACTCAAGAAAATGCGAGGATATGCTAAGTTCATGAAGGACCTTGTGACTAAGAAAAGAGTGGTGAGCTATGATCTGGAGGACGATCTCCATTATCGTAGCGCTATCTCTATGAGGACCTTGGTGCAGAAGAAGCCAGATCCAGGAGCATTTACTATTCCCTATACAATTGAGTCTATGAAATTCGCTAAGGCATTATGTAATCTGGGAGCAAGAATTAATTTGATGTCACTGGCTGTATATAGAAAGCTGGGCCTGGGAAATCCCACACCCACCAACATGCAACTCGTGATGGAGGATAGATCGATAAAATGACCTGTTGGTATTTTTTATGATGTGTTGGTGAAGGTAGATAGCTTTATAATCCCTGCAGATTTCATGATTCTAGATTGCAAGGTGAACTTTGAGGTGTCCATAATCTTGGGTCAACCTTTCCTCACAACCAAAAATGTATTGATTGATTTTAGAGTAAATGAACTCTAATTTAGGATGAATGATGAGGTGGTATGATTTGACGTGTGCAAAAATCAATGAACCAGCATAAAGAAACGAGTTTGTTCTCTGTAGTTGATGTGTATTATGAGGACACACATGAGATGTCAATAGAGGAGCAACTTGTTGTCGAGCCTTTAGCCGTAGTTCTGATGAATTTTGATCATGAAGGCATTAAGGAATATGAAGAGACTGTTTGTGCTTTGTCAGGAATGGGTTCATACCCTTATGCTCCTAAGAATCTAGACCTTGATCTTGTAAATCTTCCAACACCACCGGCTAAGCCATCCTAGCAAGAGTCCCAGGTGCCTCTACTAGTAGGCCTTCAGAAACTGCCAAGCCAGCTGCACCAGAACAGAGCGAGGCTCTTGATGGAGATAGGGAAACTAAGGATGCGGTATCAGGGTCAGGAACCCATGACCCCCGAGCTTTATCTACTCCAAGTATACCGTAACCTTAGTTTAGATTTTCTTTGATTTTAAGTTGGGGGTGTAGGGTAAATTGTTATTGTAAAATTTCGCATCCGACTAGGAGAAATACTAGTACTTGAGGCAGTTAACTTGTTTTTGTAATTTTTGAGCACCTCTACAATGGACCGAGTATTTAACTGTGTAATTACATCTAAGTGTGACCACTGTGTATTTTTGTATGGCATTAATTCTAGTGATGCAATAATCATTGCTAAACAACTGCATGAACTGAATGAGTAGTAGCTTGTGATATACTTGTGTGCTATGTGTGTATAAGATCTTACTTAGTCCACTCTATTTGCTGAAGCTAGAACTTGCCCGGTTAGTCTTACCTTGGTTGAAGGATAGGGGTTAGGAAAGGATCATAGGTCATTTTGATATTAGCTCACCTTTAGCCTAAATAGCCTTCCCTGTATGTAGAATATCCCTTGATCCCTGCTTTGAGCTTGAGTAGCCTATTTTTTTTATGACACCTGTCACCTTCCTGTTTATATCACAATAAACCTATTTTGGCCCTGGTCCTCCTTGGACGCTGTGCACCTTGACTTAGGCAAATGGCCTAAGTTGAGGGTGGATATCATAGGGTTGCGTGATACAGAATGAGTATGAAGAAAGGTAGAATAAAAGAAAAAAATATAAAAAGCTGGGTGCGGTGAAAAAGAGCAAGAAAAAGAAAAGTTGTGAAAAAGAATAAGTGATCGTGGAAAGGACCGCACCTATCCTGAATAAGTGTGATCAAGAAAAGAGAAGAATAGAAAAAGGCTAATGAGTGAAACCTCAAAAAGCTAGTGTAGTGTCAAGGAGGCTTAGTCACTTTAAATATCATTGAGTATCATACCAGCCCCTAGCCTACATTACAAGCTATAGAGAAAACCTATAGTGATCATAGCTGACCTATTTGAAGATCGGGGTAATGAAAATAAGGGCAAGCCTATGGTATTCAGCATACATTGATTGGAAATTCACTCTGAGAGTGAGTGTCATGTGAATGTCCCCATGGTTATATATCTGATGTCTGATATGAGAGAAGTGGGATTTCTTTGTAGTAAGGGAACACTGGTTACATTGCTAGTTACTGACTTGTTTGGATAGTGTAAACTTGATACATGCATGGTTGTGTTGCTGAGTTGGTGCCATGTCTTGATTTCTGTGTGTTGCATTGTTGTTCTTCAATAATATGCACAGTTGTTCTTGAATTGGCTGACCTTGGAGATGGTGAAGATGTTTTGATATGATATAGATAATTGACTACCAAATGTACTTTGTATTCTCTTAGTTGTGTTTGAGTTGTTTGAGGACAAACAATTGTTTTAAGTTGAAAGTGTTGATGTGTGAGCAGACGCTAACACATTTAAGGCTTTTAACTAAGAATAATTGCAAAGTCTTAAGCAAATTTTGTTGTTTTTGATTGTTTTAGCTTTGATTTTGCAGTAAAAGCCAAGATGCATGAGAACCAATAAGGATGGAAGCAAAAGAGTTAAAATCGGAAGCAAATAGAAGGGAAGTGTGGCTGATGACATTCCTGATAAGTCATTAGCCCTATGATAAGTTATCAACTTCATCGTGAGCCTTAGACAGAGAATGGACCTCAGCTGAAAGTTGTGACGATATTTCTTGATAAACCATCAAAGAGTTGATAAGACATTAGAGTTGTCGTCAGCCTAAGGTAGAACATGGGAGCTGAGGTAGAGAAGTGACAACATCCGTGATAAGTCATTAAAGATCTGATAGGTTATCAGATTTTGTCGTCAGTCTTAAGCAGGAAGTGCTAAAACTAAAGAAAGAGCTGACGACATTTGTGATAAGTTGTCAGGCTCTTAATAAGTTATCACGAATGTCATCACCTAATTCGAGGAATTATTAAACTCTGTGATTTTGTTTCCTTATTTAGGCTAAACTATTTAAAGTCTTGTTTAAGGTTTTCTAAGGGGTTCTGAACCCAAGTTGGAGACACGTATTCTGTTACTTTTCTATCTAGTTTCTTGGATTGAAAAATAATTAACTTTGAAGAGATTTTCATCAATATTTTTGGATTTTCATTGTGATCGAATTGGAGAATCATTAGTTATTACTCATCTTGTGGTAAGTTTATCTTTCAAATCATGAATACAACTAGTTGTTTAGATTTTTGCATTATGAGTGGGTAAATCCCTTTATGGGATCTATGGGTAAGTCTTGATAAGATGCTAAGTGTTCAAGATTCAAAAGGTAATAGGACTCCTTGATAATTTCAAGGTTTTAATTATCGTCTATTGGTTGCAAACAATAGATAACACCTGCTTTGATTTGCTTGAGATAAGAAATCAATTATAGTAGGAAGTGAACTATCAACAGGGACTTGGAAGTACTAAAAACTTCCATTTAATAATTAACATTGTAACAAGGTTGATTAATCGAGGTAAAGTCTGGTCAGTGAATATAAATTCCCTAAGTCCGACAGGATTAGGTAATTAAATGCTTAAGTAGGTCGACAGAAATTTAGGCATAACTTTGATAAAGATAATCTATTGTCCTACCTACTGTGAGAATCTTGAATCACTATTCGCATCTGTCAAGTACCAAAACCCCTAGTGAATATAATTCTAGTTTTTCCATAAACTTTTAATTACAAACACTGAAGCTAAAGTGACCGACAATTATTTGTTAAACTCAAAAACCCCCCATCTCAGGAAACATCCAACTATCAGTTGATTAAATTACAAACGACTTAAGTTCACACCATATTCCCTGTGGGATTTACCCCAACCTAGTTGGATTATATATTGACAATGATCGCTTACATTCTTATTAGAGAGGTGTAGTTTGAGCGTTATCAATAAGCTGGAGTTGCCGATAGATCTAGCATCAATACATCCCATTTTTCATGTCTCCTTGTTAAAGAAATGTATTGGTGATCCAATATCAATAGTTCCTTTAAAGAGTGTAGGCATGAAAGATAGTCTCTGTTATAAAGAGGTCCCAGTTGAGATCCTTAATCATAAGATGCGTAAGATGAGGAATAAAGATGTCACTTTAGTAAAGGTTCTATGGAGAAATCAGTCAGCAGAGGGAGCTACTTGGGAAGCAGAGGCAGATATAATGACCAAGTACCACCATCTTTTCTCTTTGAACTCAGTTTCTACTGGAGGTAATAGTTTCCTTAATTAATTAATTTTTTGTCTCTCAAGCCATACAACTATTTTCATGTATTAGCATGCATTCATGAGTTTTGTTCATTCCATGTATCAGTCATATAGTTAGTTATCAATTTATGGCTAAAGTCGTAGAGATTCAGTGTGGGAATTCAGCTTTTCCCTAGCCTTTTAGCTTAGTCAGTTTCATTTGGGGATGAATGATCCCAATGGGTATATATTGTAATTCACTAATTTTTTATGCTCTAGACTCACCAACATATATATAATTGAATTAACTTTCCAACTCCACCAGTCTCACCTTAATCCAATATCTTAGTAAAAAGTTATGAAAAAACTTCTAAAGCACTATCAAACTGCCAGTGACAACGACTCATTGTTAGGACACAACGAGTCATAGCGAAGACTCATTATCAGGAAATAATGAGTCATAGTAAAAAATTGTTGTCGTGGCAGTGAGGGACCAAAGATTTCAATCCAGTGATGATGAGTCCAACATGCAACTCGTTATCAGTAAACCACAGAATTAATCCCCTTGGATTTGACTCCTCATGACGACTCATTGTCAAACCAAATGAGTCGTCAGGACGGAATCATTGTCATAATAGTAAGGACCTAACTCTTAGGTACTCAGGTTATAACTCCAGGCCACAACTCGTGAATAGACCCTACAAGTTGTAGCATGAGTCATCGCAATTGTTTTCTAGAAATTTTTGAACGTATTAAGAACTTTTTGGTATTTCCCACTCCTTTAACCCCAAAGCTACGTCATTTAGACTTTCCCAAGGCTAGAATAAAAGGTAAAATTCCCCAAATTCCTCATTAAGTCATAAATTCAATTAATACATAGAAAAGGGGAAATTCTCTCTTTTCCAAAGGAAAAGAAGGATTCCTCACCTTCAAGCACAAATTCCAAAGTGTTCATCCAAGATTCCATCTCCAGGTATGTGAAATTTCATCAATAGGTTCCTTTAACCCCTTGAGTCCCAAGGATTTCTCCAATTCTCTATTTAAATTCACCCTTCAAGTTTAGGGTTCCATCAAAAGCATGAGTTTTATAATTCTTCAGTTTAATTCTTGAATTCAACCATGAATATTTGTTTCTCTATAATTTTAAGCATTATTCCATACTCAAAATCATGATATCTCTTTAAATTGATAAAATTGTAAATTCTTGGGTATGAATCGTGAAATTCCCTATCATATTTATATTTTAAGATTATCATATCTAGTTATATTCTTCAGCGTCGGTGGGTTATGAACACCCAATACTTAAGAACTCGTGCATACATCAGTTTACATATTCTTGAGCACTTCAGACTATGCATATCTTGTTAATTTTAGAAAACTATTATATTGAGCATTCAGTTATTAGTGTCATTCAGCTGGGAGTAGTACTTAGCACCGAGTGAACACAGGGGTAAAGGCTCACCCGTCAGTTAGAACTGATACCTTTAGTAGAAGTCCCTAAGTTCTATAACTATGGTACCACCGTAGGTTATATAGGGTCACCCAGTTGAGGACTAACACCCTAGTCCTTTGGGACATCTGTTTAGTGGATCCACGTCAGCCAGTGTTCGTACCCTTGGCAATTTACTGAACACCCATCTAATTGGGGTTATAGGTTAGACCCCAATTTGCTTAAATTAAGGTATGTCAGTTATTGTTAGCTCCTAAAGTCCTCAGTTTATGTTCTGATACAAGATGTAAAACACGAAATTAGAAACAATACCAAAACAAGGACAATCAAAAGAAAACACTAAAGAACAAAAAAATAAAATAGAAAATAAAGAGATAGATAGATTGACATAAACCGATAATAAGAGGAGAACCAATTGTATACCAAACCCTAGATCTTTTGATAAATCATCAACAACACCAACCTCTTATGAGGACACAATGAAAAATGGATTTTGAGCACCCACATTTCTTACATTCAATGTAACTCCCAAAAATTTACCATTAAACACTCTCAAGTGTATTAAAAACATCATTCATCTACTACCTAAAAATCAAAAAAAAATTAGATATTTATACCCATGGGCTATTTATTACACAATGGGCCCAAAAGTTACACAAAGCCCAAAACAACGGAATAGACACCCATACTCTCTCGAAGCCCAAGCTATCATCCAAATATGGAGTCTCCCATTCATTTCATGGAGGATATCACCAAATATAGCTTCTTTCCAAGCTATCCTCCATTCACATATTTGACCTCCAAAAATGACCAAGTCTTGGATCTATTGATATAATTCTTTAAGCATCGGTCCCAAAGGAGTGGAGCCCATGGATCTTGCATCATCCTCCCTTTTTTGAAGAGGATTCTTCCTCGAATACAGCTTCTTTATCAACTTGTTGTTTCAAATTTCAAGTTTGAAATCCTTTGGTAAGAACTTCATTAGGCTTTCAAGATTATTTTCATATGGCATTCTCCTTGCACCCTCATTTAATATTGTTTGTTCATGAACCTGCACAAATGAAGGAGTGATTCTAGGTAAAATACTAGCATCATGGTTAGCAAGTGACAAAGATTCCATGTTGGAATTTGTCTTTTCAATTTGGATTTAGGTTGGTTGAACAATGCCTTCGGGAACTTGGTTTGTAGTGAGAACATGTTCTTGAGGTAGAATCGGATATGGTCTTTGGTAATGGGGTATTTGTTGGTGGAATTGTGGTGGGTGGGGTACATTTGGTAGGGTTTGGGTAGTAAGACATGACACTTTTTCCATGTTCCCTTCCAAACGTGACCCATCCTTCTTCCAATTATTCAATTCTTGTCCCCAATCCATGAGGGTTTTTACTATCTCCACTTTTGAGATAGGTTGGATCTAATCTCCCAAATCCATGGTACCTATCAATGAGGCACTAAACACAACTAACAAACAAGGTTAACGTGAGTGAAATTAATACTCTTGATCCAAGTGTTTTGATTGACTCATAATTTAGATCAACTTGTTGATATTGGTTACTTGTAGTTGGTATATGATTCTATTAGGAAGTGAAGGATTTGAAGACCTTGAATTTCAAGTGTTAAACTAAGAAAACGAAAGATAAAAGAAGGAAAAGACACAAAAATTTAAGGCACAATGAAGAACAAATCAAGAACTAGTTGAACAACCAAGTTGGCTACGGCTTAATTGTTAATTAGTATCAAGAATCAAAGACATGAAATGAGGGATTAATAGATGGAATTGATGAGTTTGGAACCCGATTTAGAGGATTTTTGAAGTTAATAATGTGTTCAAAAGGTGTGGAGGTGCATTGGACATATACTTGGGCAGCCTAGGAGCTTAATGGGAGTGATTTGTGTTGGGGAACATGCTTCAGCAGATGGGGCGCAGGTCAGGTTCACCCTAGATGCAGCTGGGGGATTGCTTACTGCCTTGGCTTGCATTTGAGGTTCTGGAGCAGATCATCCGCAGATCCAGTGCAGGTCAGGCACACCTGGTCCGTTCCACAACTCACAATGTACCATTTTGGACTTCAAGTGGTCCCCCTTTTGTCATCACTTTAGAATATTCTTTAGGATCTTCAAAAGGGTCTTGTATGAACACTTTTGTACACCTTTTTCTTCATTTTTTAGGATCAAACAATACCCTTTGGTATGAATTCAAGATGAAGATTTGAATCTTCCTCAAGAACACCAAAAACTTTAAAATTCTCTATCTCTTAAACCATTGATCGGAATGTGATGAAATTTTGAACCAAGGTTATTTTCAGCCTTATAAGCACATTCCAAGCATCATTTTGTTCAAATTATCAAGAAAAAAATTCAGATTTTAACTCCCACCTTCAACCTTCGACCTTCAAACTTGAGCTTCTCAACAATGGTAGACCCTCCGATTGAGCTCAAATTCAAGGTTTAGACTCTAATTGTGTTAGGGAACAAGAATCTAACACCAAAACACAAGAAAACAACAAAATAAAAGACTCAAAAATTAACCTAAAGGAAAAAACGTGAATAGTGAAATCTTTTTTGAATTTTTGATTTTCTAACACAACGAGACCCAAGACTAGAATTATGGAAACAATTCTAAGCTCATCTCTGATACCAAATGATACAAGACATAAAACACAAAATTGGAAACAATATGAAAACAAGGACAATCAAAGGAAAACACTAAAGAACAAAAAAATGAGATAGAAAATAAAGGGATAGATAGATTGACATAAACCAATAATGAGAGGACAACCAAGGGTATACCATACCCTATACCTTCTTAGCAATCATCGACAACACCAACCTATTACGAGGACACAACATAAAATGTATTTCGAGCACCCACGTTTCTCACATTCAATGTAACTCCCAAAAAGTTACCATTAAACACTTTCAAGTGTATTCAAAACATCATTCATCAACTACCTAAAAATTAAATAAAACTATATATTTATAGCCATGGGCTATTTATTACACAATGGGCCAAAAGTGATCCTGAAAGTTATTGGTCCAAAAGTGACCCAAAGCCCAAAACAACGAAATGGATGTCCATACTCTCTCAAAGCCCAAGCTATCATCCAAATGTGGTGTCACCCATTCCTTTCATGGACGATATCACCAAATATAGATTCTTTCCAAACTATCCTCCATTCACATATTTGACCTCATAAAACGATCAAGTCTTGGATCCATTGATGTAATCCTTGAAGCATCGACCCCAAAGGAGTGGAGCCCGTTGATCTTGTATTATGTTCAATTTCAGATTTTTCATGACCTTGTACTCAGTTATCCAGTTTATCTTAAAGTACATGTTTATACATGGTCTTGCTTCATTTCACCATGTTTCATGCTTTAATATTCAATTATATTATTTAGATTCCCATCTGACATACTCAGTATATTCAAAGTACTGATCATATACTTTTCCTATGCTATATTGTCTTATATTATAGGTTCCAACACTCAGCATCGAGATAGTTCTTAGTGCGGTTCGATACCATATTCAGCAGCAGTATTTGTTGAGTCCTTATTATTCAAGGACTAGTCATTAGTATTTATTTTTAGACTTTTTTTAATTTTAGTTAGTTGGAGTTAGTTGGGGGCATGTCCCCATAACTCATATGAGTAGAGGCTTTCAGACAGATGGTTAGTTATATTTCAACATGTTGCTCTAAACATTATATGCAAAAATATTATTCATCTTAATTTTTGATCCATGTAAATTTATCTTATTGTCGGTAGAACTTATTGAAAGTTCTCCATTTACTTGAGTCTCGAGTAAATGAGTCCAATAACTCATATAACTCATATGAGTCCAATAATGCTGCTCTAAATATTATATGCAAAATATTATTCATCATAATTTTTTATCCATGTAAATTTATCTTATCGTCGGTAGAACTTATTGAAAGTTCTCCATTTACTTGAGTCTCGAGTTCATTGATTTCTTCAAAAATATTAAAATTATTTAGATCTTGAGTCTCGTTATGATAATCTTTCATAATATCATCCTTATCATTTTTTTTACTTCTTGTTCTAGGATTTTATTCTTTGAACCTACCACGCTTCAGATGTGTTTGAAATTCAGAAGTTATGACATTAGTAGATGGTCTTTTAGAGACATCAATTCGGACAAGCACATTCACTATAAGGATGACTTATTTATCCTTTTCAAATCAGTAAATGCATCTGGCATTTAATTTGCTAGTTTCCGTAAGTGAATGATCTTTTGGACCTCATGTTCACATATGAGGGTACATGGGTCAAAAATGAGATAACAATGAAAATTTCCATGCAATTTCTCTATTGAGTTCATGTTTTTATTCCCCAAATTATGAAAAATTTGTTTCATCAATTGCAAATTGAGCAGTTCATATTTCACTAACTTTCTCTAGAGACCATCTTAGTACATTGTGGTAGTGCTACTGGCACATATACAGCACATTGAAAATTTTATAGATGAGGAATATATGGCTCATGGATAAATACCAATTGTGATGGGGGGAATGTATTATAATGAGTCGGTCTGAGACGAACAAGTGATGTTGCATGCAAGATAGCATGACCCAAAACAGTAGTGGGTAATTTTATTTTCATAAGTAGTGGTCTTGCTATTAATTGTAGGTACTCAATAAATGACTCAGCAAGTCCATTTTAAGTATGAACATGAGCGATAGGATGTTAAATTCTTATCCCAATTGATACACAGTAATCATCAAAAGTTTGGGATATAAATTCTCCAGCATTCTCGAAGCGAATAACTTTAGTGGGATAATCTAAAAATTGCACCCTAAATCATATAATTTGTGCCAATAATTTTAAAAATGACGGGTTGCAAGATGATAAGAGGCACACATGATACCATTATGAAGATGTGTCTATTAGGATCATAAAATATCTGAGTAACTCACTGAGGGTGAATAGGTCCACATATATTCCCAGGTATACGTTCTAGAAAAAGAGGGGATTTAACACGAAATTTCAGTGGTGACGGCTTAGTTATCAATTTACCTTGATAACAAACAACACATGAAAATTCATCATTTTCAAGAATCTTCAAGTTCTTTAACTGATGCCCAGCTGAATTTTCAATAATTAATCTCATCACTATTGACCCAGGATGGCCTATTCGGCCATGTCAAAGCACAAACGTATTTAGATTGATAAACTTCTGGTTTATGATAGAGTATGCTTCAATTATACTATGCATAATATAAGTTAGAAGACAAAGTTGATAATTTCTCTAACACATATTTCTAACCTGAGATATTCTTGGTAATGCTAAGATATTTAATATTCTTTCATTTATTATCTCAAAATAATATCCATTTCGATGGATAACTTTAAGAATTGACAAATTTCTCGGAGATTTAAAAGAGAATAATGCATCTTCTATAACAAGTTTCGTATCCTTAGGTAGAAATATTGTAGCTCGGAGCCTTAAATTTTTTGAATTACTCAAGATTGTTGCAACATTTTCTTTTCTTCTAAGCAAGTAGGAAAAGTATTTCTCATATTTAACTATGACATGTGTTGTTTACTATCAATTACACAAATATCATTGCGACTAATCATTGATCCAAATGAAGCTTGAAGAGTATCCATATATTCTTCATGATGAAAATACAAATGAAGTAAACATTATAGTATTACTAGCAAACATCATATCCACAAGATTTATTTATTTAGAAGACTAGAGAAGCACCACTAACAGAAATATAAATTAATACAATCAACAGAAAAGTAAAATCTTAAATCATTACAAATCCACCATCGACAAGGAGAGTAATATTTTCTTTAGGAAATTCAAAAAAATCTGCAACATATAAATGCATAGGCTCAACATTATTCTTGGAGATAAAGTTTTCTTCTGCATTGTTATCTACCTTCTTGAAAAGTGCCTGATAGATATCAACCAGGTTTCTTGACGTATGATAGGTATATTATCAGTGTCTCTTTCCTCCACATCGATAGCATTTATTTTTTTGTATTTTTGTGCACTACTTCAGGCCTTTCATCCTTCTGATCACATTGCTGATGGGAAAGGTTATTATTCAGTGCAATATGATTACCATGATTTTGAAATTTCTTCCTTGATCACGACTAGGGTCAGGACCTCTTTCATATGTAGATTGATGAAAATTTGCAGCATTCACTTTAGAAAATGGAGCAGTACCAGGAGGTCGACTTTCATTTTTCATCAAAAGATTATATGTCATTCAGCAATAAGAAGATGCAAAATTAATTAAGAATGCTTTTTAAATTTTATTTCTCGGTATTACTACTGCAACAGCATACTCAAGGCAGAAAAGATGGAGAATATTTTCTTTAGTGTATCATACACGATTAGAATAAATTTAATCGTGATTTAATTTGAAACATAGCATAATTATACGCGGTTATATCTTTAAAATCTTGTAATCTCAAATGGGTCCAATCATAATGTGCTTGTGGAAGAACGATCACTTTCAGGTGGTCATATCTATTTTCTAAATTATTTCACAGTATAAGTGGATCCTTAACCGTGAGATATTTCATTTTTAAGCCCTCATCGATGTGATGACGAGAAATATCTTGGCTTTGACGCGATCTTGATTAGATGTCTGATTTTTATCTTTATTACTTGTAAAAGTATTTGCTCGAGATGGCAGAGTCTAGCGCTGATAACATGTTAAATAACTAAAGCCAAGTATTAAACTGATAAAAATAGAAAGAAACAAGAAAGAGACAAGTTGAGAGAATGGAGTAGTAAACTTTATTTCACTCTTGTTCATATGTACATGCATTACGTTAAAAGAGAGAATATAAACTTATTAGATTGTTTATTGCAAGTTATAGAAATTTTTAAGAATAATATTTTTTTTTAAATGTTAGAAAATTATTTTTTTTTAATTTTTAATATTCATTTATATCCTTATTTATAGCCTTTAGTATTCATCACTTTCATTAAATCTTTTGATAATTATGGCAAATTTGACTGTTGATATGAATAATTATCTCCTTTTTTATTATATTAATTAAGTAACAAAATTTGTACACAATTCAAGGACTTAAATACGGTATATATTTTTCTTACAATGATACTTGATATTTGACTTTTATTAACTTTAATAATTAATGTAGTAGTTCTATGGTTACACTGTTTTCAGTATTAGTTTACCAAGAACTCTTTTTTTTATCATTATTTTTCCCTCTCCTTTTAATATTTCATGCGTATGAAGTTGGTATTTCCTAACTTTCGATACTTCAATCCCATCGACTGTTACTTTTACCGATATTAATGTTCTTGTTTTTTTTTTATTGAGACATGTTCAAAAAAATTAAATTTGATTCTACTTCAAATATGAAAAATTCTAGATTAATACAAAAAATAGATTGATTATTCTTTCTAGACCCGCTTTTGATTTGGGGTGTTTTACCCCATCTCCATTATTCAAGAACAAGAAGAAGGTACTTGAAGGTGAATCTGAATCAATTTTGCATAATCAAAGAAAAATTTTGCCAGTCAAAATTATTTTTCCAAAAGATTCATCATCATTGAAGCAGCCGCAATTGAACATGTAAAGAATGCTTGTGTCCAAAAAGGTTGTTGTTCCACAAGGTAAGAATATTGATAATAGAAAAAAAAAAGTTGTTATTGAACAAGATTCGAATTCTGATTTTGAAGAAGAAATTTCTGCTCAAAAAATAAAAAAAATAAAAAATCTATAAAATACTCGAGTTACAAGGTCCAAGTGTAATGTCAGTGTTGGTGATAAGAATGTTCACACGAAGAAAATAAGAAAAGTTTGTAAAGTTAGTATAACTTAATTTTTGACTAAATATTTTTCAGTATTATAATGGTATAAATTTGATATTGAACCATTTTTTTTGTTTTTATAGTAACATGCATTTAAATTAGATTTCAGAATACTTTATTTTTATTTTTAGTTCAAATCTTAATATTATTTTTGTTGTCTTCTACATACCAAATATATAGGTTTAAGTTGCTTATTAACTGCAGAGTTCTATGCTATAATAGTAATAAACTTTATATTGAATCAGTTTTATTTTTATTTTTATAGTGACATGCATGTTAATTAGATTTAAGAATATTTTTTATAAATTTTTTGGTTTGAATCTTAATATTATTTTTCTTGTCTGCTATATGCCAAAAATTCTACAAAAAATACAGGTTTAATTTTCTTAATAACTATAGAGTTTTGTATTATAATGGTATAAAATGGAGATTTGAACCAATGTTTTTGTTTATAATGACGTGAATGTTAATTAGATTTCATAATTTTTTTAGGTTCAATTGTTAATATTTTTTAGTTGTCTGCTATATCTCAATTTTTTTAAAGAAATATCGATTTAGTGTCCTTATCAAATGTAGAGTTTATTGGTTTCAATTTTATTAGTTTGACTACTATTGTAATAATTAACATAACATTGCTATTCTATCTTTATTTTCAGGAGAAAAAATAGTATAGCCACTGATCTTCATACATTAAGGTTCAGTTTGTAACATTCAAGTTGAGAATAATCTTGTCAATGATTAGTCACGGTTGAATGAAATATTCTTCTTTATCGAGTCTAAATTAGTTTCTCTTAAACCAACATTTAGAGTATTGAAAACACCAAAAAACAAAGCACATATCACTTCTCCTCTCATGTTTGACAAATCTCCAGTAGAGGGTATAACCAATCATCTTCAAGATGTCAAAAATGTCCTTTGTACTTCAAGAGCAAGCATCCTTTTGAGGAATATATTGAATTTGAGATTTCAGAATTAATGATATAGCAGTTTATTGATTGGTGTTTTTCAGATTCAATGTCAAAATACAACAGGCAATTTTTCAACATTTGAAATTACTGTTAGTTATGATTCAATGGAATAAATTTTTTATTGAGTTTAGAAATGTATGAGGAGTGCTGCAAAAACTGCCTTAAAGAACAAGATACCTGAGTTTGTATTAGCTGACAAAATAATTGAAGAAAAGATTGATTTCACACTTTAATTCATACTGGACGACCACAGAATAATGAGATATGATTTATGTATTTTCTTTAGGTGTCTGTTATTTTTCTTTGATGTGAATGTGTTGATAGTAGATACTAATCGTAAATGATATTTTTTTTGTTAGATGTAGTGGAATTGAAGAACATTTTTTTACATGATAAATATTGCTATGATTGAATTTTTTATGTGTGTGTGTGTGTGTGTGTGTTTATCTGTTTACATGTTGCATTTATGTATTTATGTGATTTAAGAAATAGGGATATCTTATATTTTTTGATTATTTACATTACTGTATTTCCACCTTTTTAGGTTCATAGTAGGAATACAAATACTGACAATATCTGCTTTTTCTTGATAGGTTACATGGTCCATCATATTCTTTTTGCATTATTGTATTTCTCTATAAATGTCACACTGTTTATTATACTAGTATGCACCATTGCTTAATAGGTGACTAGATGTATTTTTGACACTGTTTATGCTATTGTTAGATACAACATTAAGACTATCCTAAATACATAAAGGCTTTGTACTGATTAGTAGTACTGGTGGCCTTTTTAGGTTCATAGTAGGAACATAAATGTAGGGTTAACACTTTATCAATCGAATTATTTGGGGTAACACTTACTACAAGGGTTTTTTCATGTACAGGACTCAGCTCGAGTGAGTTAGTGCCTGATTTTCGAATAAAAGCTGCTAGTTTTAGGTATTATTTCTGTTTTCATTAGTTGTTTTGCTAATATTCTTGATTGGTTGAATTAGTTAACTCAATATAACTTGATTTCTTATATCATATAGGATAAAAATGTTCTTTACTTTTCTGGTTTTCAATTTCTTAAAATTATCCACTGAACGTTTTCTTACTTTTTGTTTCTCGTCCAGTGTCCTGTAGTAACATTGGATCCCAATATATCTAAATTTTGGGGCTCTAGTGAGATAGTGCCCCAATTCTGATAATTTTGAGTTGACAAAGTCCTTTTCTTTTTTTATTTTGTTGGGGTCAAATTTCAAATGAAAGCAGCCATTTTCAGGTATAGTTTCTATTTTCATTAGCTGTTTTACTAATTTTTGTGATGGTTGAATCAATTAAATCAATATGTTCGGGTTTCTAAAAAAGGGGATGTTTGAAAAGTTTATAACTTTTTGGGTATTCAATTTCAACAAGTTTTCAACTACCTCAGAGCTGAAAATGTTGTAAAGCTCTCGATTTTTTAATCGAAGATGACAAGTTATTATGAATTTTTTATATGTGTATGTATTTTTATTTGTATGAATATTTATCTTATACTTTTTGATTATTTGAATTATTGTATTTCCGTCCTTTTAGGTTCATAGTGGGAATATAAATCTTGTTAAAGTTATGTATCTGCTATTTCTTGATAGGTTATATGATCCATCATATCCTTTTTGCCTTACTATATTTATGTATAAATGTTGCACTATTTACTATATTAGTATGCACCATTGCTTAACAGGTGACCAGATGTGTTTCTGTCACTTTTTATGCTATTGTTAGATATATCATTTAGACTATCCTAGATACATAAGGGCTTTGTCCTGATTAGTCGTACTAGTGGCCTTTTTAGGTTCATAGTAGGAATATAACTCTTTTTTCATTTATGCTATAGTTAGATATATCTTTTTAGGCCTTATCAGTTGCACTTGAAAACTGACTTGACTTTGTTAAAGAAATAGAGGGGGGCATCTTACACACTTAATAGAATTTACAATATTTATATAGTTTTATTGGCTCCTATTCTTCATTTAATTGTTTTGGTTAGTGTTGTTGTCTAAAATTATGTTTAGCTATATGTTAATTCTTGTTTTGAGCAATTAGATTCAGATAAATACATACGTATTTATACTTATTCTAATTTAATTTATGTTTAATCAGCATGTAGATGTGATAATATATTATTTGCAAAAATATTAAAGTACAGTGTGATGAAGCCAATTACATACACAACTACTGATGTATTCTTTATTAAATGATTTCGTTTAGTTGAGCAACAATGGTTAAGTTTGAACAAAGACATAAGGTGTATCAATCCTGAACACCATGTTAGCCAATTTATTAGGGTTTACAAAATGCCTGTCAATATACCTTAGCATTCTATTGATAATATCACCATTCCCGTGAATGTTAGTGATTCATTTCATTGGATATTATTTGTCTTTCAAATTAGACATAGGTGTATGTACGTTTATGATTCATTGATGGGAGGTGTTGTGCATTCAAAGAATGTTATGTGATATGAGTCAAATGGACGCCTTAGTTTTTTATGACATCTTTAGAGACCAACACATAGAGACTCAAGATGAGGTCACCTCGAGGATACAAGAACATGCATAGAGGATCCATTTTGAGCATACCATTAAGCAAGACCATGTGTAGAAGATTGCTTGGACATTGAAGACTTGAGGACTCCCATTTTTGGACAATATTTAATGGCTCACAATTTTGGTCATATTTATTAAGGGCATTTTGGTCACTTTATTTGGTCCAAATGCACTCCATGTATGCCCCTCCCATTAAGGGTATTGATGTCATTTTTGTCTTATCTTGTAATAGAATATAAATAGAACATATTAGGGTTATTTAACTTAGTTTTATGAATGATGAACACTTGACATATTGAAAGTCCTCTATCTTGAGAGTGTAACACCTTAGTATAGTTCTTAGTTAGCGCTTGGAAAAGTCTTCTTAGTATAGGTCTTGGAAAAGTTATTATTGATCTTTGGTTGGAAATGGTGGTTCTTGAGGTGAGTTGATTTCCTTGGAGGTCACCGTAAAAGTGTCAGTGTTATTATTACATGTTTTAAGGGTTTTGGTGTTTGAAACACACCTTAGTTTTTATATACAGTAATATTCTATGTCCCACTACCTGTCTTTACATTTTATTGTTGTCATGTGTTATGGATTGTTTGTATCCTTTTTTGAATTCGAAACTTGTGTTCTTTGTGTTCATCTTGTTCATCACGTTATTTTTGTATTGTTGGTTGATTTGGTGTGAAATACACCTTGTTATCTTGTTGTTCTTGTTGTAGTACTCTCGAGTTGAGCATGTTTTCCACTCTTCTCGGTTGTGTGTTGTTATTCTAGTTTGGTTGGATATTTTGATGCATTTCATAGCTTGGTTTGTATCATTTGGTATCATAGCATGGATTGATTTTGTTCCCACAAGATCAATCTTGGGCCAGCTTGCTTGAAAAATTCAAAAAAAAAAAGAGTTCTTGTGTTTGGTGTCTTGGCCGAGAACTAATGCTCTTATTGTTGTGTCTTGGCCAAATATTGTGTGTCTAGATCTAGGAGCCATTTTGTTGTTTTGTTGTTTCTAGTGTTAGTTTTGTTCTTCACTGACACTTTTGAGTCTAGATCTAAGTTTTAGCTTGAAATTGTTGACCTCGTCATTGTGAACTAAACTTGGCCGTGTTGTTGGACCTTGTTGTTGTTATGGAGTTGGATGTTGAATGTTTTTGATGTTCTAAGTGTGGCCTTGTAATGTTGTTGTATATTGGTAGCCTAAGAATATTTTGTTGAAGGTTGTGGTAGTCTTGGTTGTGTGGTGGTAACATTATTGTTGTAGAATTGAGTGGGCCGTATGAAATTGTTTGGTGTTCTTGGAGATTGTTGTTGATTGTTCTTAGTTTGGTTGTTGTGTTCTTGATGTTCTTCACCTCCTTCATATATTGTTAAAGCATAGAGTGAATATTAGATTAAAAAAGGTGAAGAAAAAAGGTGTAAGTACTTGTTAGTCTTGAAAGACCCCCAACCACCAAAAGACTTTACATCACTTCTCAACCACTTTATCATGATTTAAGGGCACATGTTTTAACGAAAAGGTACAAAGAAAGTCAAATCTTGCTTTTTGAATTTGAAAGAGGATTTCAAGAATTGTGTTTCCCTCCTTAAACAAATTCCACCAATCTAAATTGAAAAATTGACCAAAACTTCCAACTTTGGAAAATAAAAATTGTTAAAGAACTGCAACCAATACGTGGCTTCCACATCACTATTTTTACTATTCACACATCGATTTAAGCTTAAATTTTAGATTCTTTGTTTCATTTTCTTGTTCCTTAGTTTCATGTCTTGATTCTAGAACTAATTAGCAACTAGTAATCGCCTACTTAGTTGTAGATTAGTTGTTGGGTCCGTTGCCTTTCTTGTCTTCGTTTCATTTTTAACTTATCGTAACTTCTTTGTTTTAAGTTCATAAATAGATTTTGTTTTGTGTCTTGAGTCGATCAAACAAGAATCTATTCCGGCCGCCAAGTAGGATTGACATCTTATTGACTATCGGAGTATAAGCAACTTTCAATATTCGTCACTCCAATTGTGAAAATCACAAAGGTGTGTGTATACGAGTGCTGGTGAGGAGCTTTTACTACTAATCTTGTTTGTTCATTTTGTAGGTACAAGGAGGTATAAGGGGAATATGTCTTATATAGCAAAGGATTATTGTGACTACAACATAGGAGACTATGATTATAGTAAGGGATTTTATGGCTATGAAGTTGATAGAGATTATGGGGGCTATGAAAATAGCCAAAATAAAAACATGAGAAGCATAGAGGGCTACGAGTTTGAGGGAGAAAGTGAGGTGAATGAAGTGCCTAGTTCTTATGGTGAATATGGAGATGATGCAGGACCTTGTGATAGTTCTTATGATGATGTTGGGATATATGAGGAGTCTTACACTTCCCACACTGAACCTAGAACTAGTGTTAGATATAACCCTTTTCTTTGCAAAGCTTATGAGAGATGCACATGTGGAGTGTGAAAATTCATATTCTTTACCTTGTAGTACTTCTTATCAATGCTGAAGTGGTATGAATGGTTATACTAGCTATAGTAGAGGTTGTCCCATGAGAAGAAGAGGGTATGCATCTCCAAAACCAACGGGTACTCATGTTTCTTACAATGTTGATCCAAGAAGGAGTGTTCACTATGGAAAGGTGATCATTTGTGGGCTGTCTAGCTGTCTCATTGTTCTAAATGATAGGTTCTATAAAAATGACATCTTTCCATCCATGGTTGACTATTTGAGGTTGCTTAGAGAACTTTTACTTGTTCCATATTCCTTGGATGAGCTTAAGGTTACCGAGAGGGTGAAGGTTGTCTTCTCCCAATGTGAATACCATGAAGAGGTGTAGTGTGATACTTTTCCCTTGACATACGATCATGTGAGCTTGGGTGCTAATTGGTTTGCACAACATAAAGTTCCAAATATGCAAAATTGGCCTAATATTATAAGAGACCAGTGGGGAAATCACCTCGTGATGCATATTCTTCCTGAGCCGCAAAGAGAAGTGAACACTCACTCCAATCTGAATGGTTATAAAAAAAAAGATTCAGAGAGTAGGGGTTTTCAAAGTGGTAATTCGAGAGTGGAAAAAGGAGAGGTTGTGTGGAGAAGTGTGAGGGGATTACCACCAAACCATGCTAACATTATTTGTCCTCCTATTTCTAAGGACAATTGTGTAAGTACCGACATGGAAATTGAGGGAGAGCAATGCCAAAGTGAACTTGCTGCCCAAGCTCGTGGAGGACCTTCACACCACGGCAAAGAAGAATCTACTCAAGAACTTCAAGGTAAAATAGCTAACTCGTACACTTTTGTGCATATGAATGAGAATTGTGTGTCTAGTAGCCCATTGCGTGTGAGTAGTAGCTTACTTACTTATGAGTCTAATGATTCTTTGTGTCTTGTTGATGATGTACATGTTGTGAGTGTGGATACACTAGTTGATCCTATTGATGACCAAATTGATTCTTCTTGCAAGATCAGTTTGTGTCCACCTAGTGTTGAAACCAATATGTTGAACGGGAGTACATCATCTTGTGTAAATGGTGTTGATCAACTTATGTGTGAAATTTGTCCACTACTTGAGTATGTATGTGATGTGATTAATAGAACTCAAGTGAGTGAAGAATGTGAAAATATTGGTCAACATGATAGGAGTGAACCCGTGAGCTTATCCTTTGATTCTAATATTTGCTTAGCTAATAGGGATAATCTTAAACTTGAAACACCTTTGAAACTTAATAGTAATATTTTAGAGAGTGGAGTGATTGCTTGTTCCAAATTTGCCCATGGGATAGATCATGTTATCTTTAGGTATAATGTCTTGTTTCAAGATGATATAAATACTCCTAATGAACCTAGTGGTGAAAATGATGGTATAGCTTGCCTTAGGGGCTATAGCCTATATGCTAACCCACTATGGTTTGACAACGTTCCTCCTAAAGATGGAAATCTCTTCTTGGAAGATGAGAGTACTCTTAAGGGTAAGGAATGTGTAGTCTTGGAAACTACTTCTTCTTCTACTTTGTGTGACTTTATTGTTTATAGTAATTATAGTGATGATTGGAAAACTAGTAGTAAGTACGCACATGAGGGAACCTTAGTAGAATTCGACTTGAGTGATACCTTTCTCTACTCTCTATTTACTTTTGATGATATGTATGCTATTGTAGAGAGTATGTCGTGTAGTTTGGGTAGAGACTACGGGAAAGGAGAGTATTGCCTAGACCCGTGCCTATGGCCACTCTTCCTGTTTGACCCTAGTGCCATATATAGAAATGATGATGTTGGTGCACCCAACTTGTTACTTGGTCTATATGACATGCAAAGGGTCACTCTTGGTGAATCCCAAAACCAAATACTTTGTACATATTTCATTGAGTTTTTATTATTCCATTCAAAGTATCCTTGGTTATATTTCAAGTATGTACCTCCTTGGCATGATGATGTTATTTATTGTGCTAACTCTAATCCTCATGTCATGAGAATGTTATGCTTGTTTGTCCTTTCTCTAGTTTTGCAAGGTATGAAGTTGAGGTCAAATCCTTTTCAAGAAGGGGAGGATGATACGACTCAAATAGCCGTCTTAGCTTTTAATGATATCTTTGGAAGCGAACACATAAAGACTCAAGATGAGGTCACCTCAAGGATACAAGAACATGCATGGAGGATCCGTTTTGAGCATACCATTAAGCAAGACCGTGTGTGGAAGATTACTTAGAATATTGAAGACTTGAGGACTCACGATTTTGGATAACACTTAATGGCTCACGATTTTGGTCACATTCATTAAGGGTATATTGGTCACTTCATTGGGTCCAAATGCACTCCATGGCCGCCCCTCCCATTAAGGGTATTGATGTCATTTTTGTCTTGTCTTGTAATAGAATATAAATAGAACATGTTAGGGTTATTTCACTTAGTTTTATGAAGGATGAATATTTGACATATTTAAAGTCCTCTCTCTTGATCGTGTAACACCTTAGTGTAGCTCTTAGTTAGGGCTTGGAAAAGTCATCCTTAGTATAGGGCTTGGAAAATCCATTATTGATCTTTGCTTGGAAACAGTGGTTCTTGAGGTGAGTTCATTCCCTTGGCCATCACTGTAAGAGTGTTAGTGTTGTTATTACATGTTTTAAGGGTTTTGGTACTTGAAACACACCTTATTTCTTAGATATTGTAATATTCCATGTCACACTACCTATCTCTATATTTTGTTGTTGTCGTCTTCTTGTTATTGTGTTGTGGACTGTTTGTGTCCTTTGTTCAATTCGAAACTTGTGCTCTTTGTGTTCAGCTTGTTCATCACGTTATTGTTGTGTTGTTGGTTGATTTGGTGTGAAATACACCTTGTTATCTTGTTGTTCTTGCTGTAGTACTCTCGAGTTGAGCTTGTTTTCCACTCTTCTTGGTTTTGTGTGTTGTTAATCTAGTTTGGTTGGCTATTTTGGTGCATTCCATAGCTTGGTTTGTATCATTATTGATCATGTTCAATCCCTTTCTACCATGATACCTATGTTCTTACTTGCCATTAATTTTTATAGTAAACAAGCGGATACTGAGTGATATCGTGAATCTACATACATTTATAAGTCCATGAATGATCCATAGGAGTATGTCATTGTGAAAGATGCACCACAACAGGGCCCACAGTCTAAGTTTTTACAATTACATTGTTCTTTTCAATTTATGTTAATAAATATGTTCCTTGCTAAATGAATTTTCTGATTTCTGCTTTCTAGTGACTATGGCATGTTCGTATGTGCCTTTGCAGAGTTTGTTAGCCATAGAATATTTGATATTTCTAGTAAAGTATTTGGTGCTTCAAACCATCAACTCAGATAGGGTACACTACTATGAAATTATGCTAGACGAAAGTAGAATGATGGAGCAATCAGTAAAAGTGAAGTAACTAAAAATGTTACTAGCAAGCATGGTGGTTTCAAAAGATTTAGAAAAATTGTTCTGAAATGTCAAGGACACAATCATTCTAGTCACAAAACATGATTACAACAGACGTTTTTTGTTTAGTTATTATGTTTTTGTCTGGTTCTTTGTTATTTGAATATAGTAGGTTCAAACATTATTTTGTTTAGTTAATATTGTGTTAAACTTTACTAACTATGTTTATTCACTAATTTGAAAGTGACTGAATGATTTTTTTGTTATCAAGCTTCATATTATTGTTATTTAATTTTTGATCTTTTATATGAAACAATCTTTTTAAGTTTATGTTAAATATTGTATATGTTATTCCTCGTATATTATCTGTTTTTGCAACATTAATAATTTGCAATTAAATCATTGGATTCAAATTGCATACAGTAGATGATAAAAAAATTTTAGTCGTCTTTGCATACATATTTTATCTTGAAAAATACACTTATGTCCTTTTCTATCATATACAATCAACATTAGTTTGGTTATTTTTTAGTTTAGTGTAATTATTCTATCGCTACGCACAACTAATAATCAAAGTATACATAAGCAAACTCTACCACCATAATGAAAGAGCCAGCAACACATTGAAACTGTATAAACAAAGAATTGAAAATAATAAAAACAACAACAACATGTAAATAATTCATGGTAAAAAATCTTTCATTAAAACTCATCCAACATCATAACTGATAAAGCAATTTCAAACAAATTATAGAGTCATAATCAGTTATCAAGAATAGCTATAAATCTCCAAAAATTGACCATTAAAATAAAGAAAAATCAATATACATAAACATAAAATATTAAAAATATGACAAATTTGAACACCAGAATTTATTGATCATAAATAATTTAAAATAAGAAACATCTATCATTAAAATAAATTAAGAAACACAGATTCCATCTTTAAGCAAGAGGTGCATGTTTGTGGCAAGTCTTTTTATTGTGTCCCTCTCGATGATAGCTACTACACGTAACCTTTGATCATTTACACTTTTCTTAGTTTGGTGCTTTCCATCTTTCATAACATGGCCTTTCGGGTGGTCTTTTCAAATTTGGTGCAATACAATTTCATCCAACACTTCACGTTGTATTTTTAATATACTTTTACAAGGAAGAGGTTCAACTGGTATGACATAAGCATCTTTAAAAATTTTATTGCTATAGTAAGGTGAGCAATAGTTCTCGCCATTTTGATTTCTGTACATAATAGCATTCATAGCATGAAAGCATGGTATTTCATCCAATTTAAATTTCCCACAATTGTATTTTCTACTTCGCAAATAAATAATAAATCTTTTTGCTCCGTTAATTACAATATGCAAGAATTCATTTGATGTTTTTACCTACATTCACAATCAACTTTAATACACAAAACATAGAACATATAATTTTAGTCATGTATAAAAGCAACGGATAAATGATTTACTATCATTCTCTACGATAGCACACGATTAGCGGTAAAAATATTGTTCGACTTGACTGTTAAATCTATTAACGTGTTTGTTTCTTCCTCATGCTATTTTTTATTCCATGATTCAACCATTAAACTTATAAAATTCAATGTTGCAACAACGAGCAATCTTTAGCTATTCTGTTGGTGTTGTTGATAGATTCGGCCATGTCTGATGTCATTGTCCAAGTCCGTTTTACAGTAGAATGAACTCTTGTCCATTTGTGATAGCCAATTTTTAATAAATGCCCCCTAACCCTCTTATATATTTGGTCCACCCTTCCCATTAACTCTTCAAATTATTGTAGAGTATATTCTTTTGCTAGTGCAAAAAAGAGTTTATCCAGTTCTTCAAGATTCTTACAAAATTTTAACTTTATATTGCACCGCAAAATGCCAAATTTATGCATGATGTGATAGATTGGGATATACTGTTGATGTTTCCTTTCATATGCTCTCTTTTCTATCGGACACTATACACATACCTTCCATTTCACCACATACAATCCTAAATTTCTAAAAAAACCAAGTCTGAGATGCAATATTTTAAGAATCAACCACTGCATAAGCAAGGGGTACTACATGACCTGCATTCATAACATAGTTCATATAGTATGATGGTTGATTAATTAATCATATTAGAAAAAAATATAAAATATATACCATTATTATAAAGTTAACTCGCAAATGGAGATTTAAGTCAAACTAAATATTAAAAAATATTACCACCTGGGTCCAACATGTTTGCAATCAGCATGGTTCCATCGTAGAGTGATCTTAGAGCTTCCCCATCGACTACAACAATGGGCATGCAATATTTCCATCCCCTAATTGAAGCTTCCAACGTAACAAAAGCTTACAAGAATCTACTTTCATCATTTTTCTCTCAATTAACAACAGATCCAGGATGATGTTGTTTCAAAGTATACAAAAAAAATAGGTATCTATTGATAGGACTCAGTAGGATCACCACACCACATATTAACTTCTTTGATTTTTGTACGTCATGCCTGATTATAATTTAGTAACACTTCATGGTCCTTCAACATATCAGAAAAAATATCATTGGGAGAGTATATTTTTTTGGTATCTACATAATTACCTACAATTAATTCATCTGCAAATTTTGTCATCCCTTGACGCCTTGCATAAACTTAGTCATTTATTAAACATGTATAAATCTCACAATACTTTCTTATCTTAAAAATATTTGATTTTTTAATTCTTGAAGAACGAAGAAACTAAGTACAATCCTCTACCACACAAACAAAATAGTAGTTTCTTACATTTTCAAAAAACAACTCAAGAAATATATCTCATTCAACACACAAAAAACATAACTTTAAAATAGCATTCATTGTTACCTGCTAGCGTTTGATCTTTTCGTGCGATATGAAAACTGATTCATAAATGCATGCAACCTCATAACATTAGCCAGTGTTTGTTTATCCTTGTAATTCTACTTTACAGCTATTTTGGTATGTGTTGCATCACCAATTATTTAAAGGAATTCTTCTTCAACTTCTTTAAAATCTGGAGTTATACCTAATAAACAAACGCAATCATTAGAAAATAGATTCCTCTATTCTATAAAACTTTTGTTAGAACTCTGTTTTCAAAACAAACTATTGATCCTTTGATAGGCTGTAATAGTTCTAACAATATATTCTTAGTTATAACATAAAATGGATATTTTACAACAAAAATTAGAAATTATTTTCTTATCCAGATAGACCTTCACACTTGTGTCATTGTGTATGACCATTGGCGGGCATCTATCACTTATTATGTACTTAATTTCAAATTGATTTGATGTTGTCTCTATCCTGATATGTATTGCAATTGCTTCTACCAAACTATTTTAGTTTGTAGTTGCATCATACATAGTCCCGTCTACACCAAAGTCTTGTCCTACCTGTTGTGACAACAAACATTATATAACTTTTGATAATATTTTACAACCAATAATCATACACGGTTGCACTATATCATTTACTGTTTCAAGAAATTTTCATCATCTCATTATATAACTTCCAGCACTTTAACATAACATCATTGAAGAGAAATATATATATATATATATATATATAATTTTTGTAATATGCTCTCACTA